>NW_024466257.1:0-47781 GCF_017591425.1 Ochotona curzoniae | reverse complement strand
AGATCTTCCTCTCTGTCTTTCCTCCTCTCTGTATATATCTGACTTTGCAGTAAAAAATAAATTATTTTCAAAAATAAATAAGTCTTTATTAAAAACTGATGTGCTCAAGAGAAGGCCGGTCGTGGACGGAGGTTACTCTGGTGGGACTGTCCCATCTGGTGAGTCCTTCAAAAGCCTGGGCTCTCCTGGGCACAGATTCCTGTGTAACAGCCATTCTGACAGGGTAAGGGACATCTCCTTGTGGTCTTCATTTACACCCCCTTGATGGCTGCTGGTGGTGAACTGTTTCCACATATTGTTGGCCATTTCTGGTTCCTATGAGAACTGCCTCTTCAGGGTCTTTCCCCATGCTTTAATTGGATTGGCCAGTTTGGTTTGCTTTGGTTTCATTTGATTTTTAACAAACGATGGCAAGCACGGCAAGCACGTGGCTAAACAAAAAAGTGTACACAGTGTGGTTGGAATGTAAACTGGTACAGCAACTATGGTTAACTGTGGAGATTTCTTGGTTTTGTTTGTTTGTTTTTCTGGAGATTGTTTTTAAGTCTTTGAAATGCAACTTCCATATGACCCAGCAATCTTACTACTGGACATACAACAAATTCCTTGTGTCACAGTGGAACCAGCTCACAGCCTACAGCAGCACTGCTCACAACAAGGTTTGAAATCAATGGAGGAATGGATAACGAATGTGTGGTATACACACACAACGGGACGCTATTCAGCTGTGAAGAGTGGAGTCTTGACATTTGCATCCAAATGGTTAGAACTGAACAACATAATGTTGAGTGAAATGAGCCAGAAATAAAGAAAAATGTTGCGTGTTCTCCCTCTTTGGGGCTGGGTCTGCCTGGGGCTGGGATGAAGGGTCTCCCCGCCCCCAGCTTCCTCAAACAGCCCCTGGGCCAGGCACCTGGAATAGTGTGAAAACCAGCATTTCACACAGAGCAGGGGAGGCAGATCCACTCCCAGTCCCGGTTCGTGGGTTTGGCTCTTAGGGTGCAAGTATTATTGGTGGAGCATAGGTCTAGGACACTTAAACACCTTTTCATTTACACTTTGAATTGTCACAACCTGGGTCGCAGTTTTCTACCTGGAGACTTTGCAGGCTTCTGCCCCAGAGTACTCAGTTGACCAGACCATATGGAGCTCCAAGTCTCTCTTTGCTCTTCTTGGAGGCACTGTCTCTGCCTGAGACTCAGGCAGTTGAGTATGGGGTGGACAGAGAGACGGCACCCGTGTGAAACAGGATAGAGGGCCATGCAGCCGCCAACTCCCTGCGCTACCTCCACATCGCCGTGTCCCGGCCGGGCCGCGGGGAGCCCCACTACACCTCGGTGGGCTTCGTGGACAACACGCTGTTCGTGAGCTTTGACAGTGACGCCGCCAAGCCGCGGGTGGAGCCGCGGGTGCCGTGGATGGATGGTGAGGGAACCGAGCACTGGGAGGCGCAGACACAGATCGCCAGGGTCCACCAGCAGACTTTGCGCTCGAACCTGCGCACCGCCCTGGGCTACTACAACCAGAGCGAGCACGGTGAGCGAGCCCGTGTTTTCACCTTAGGTTCTGACCCATCAGCACGCGGGGTCAGGGTCGAGTGGACATGGCTGATCCCGGGGTTGGGGACAGGCTCTCACAGCTTCCAGTGGACCTTGGGCTGCGACGACGTGGGGCCGAACCTGCGCTTCCTCCGCGGGTATGAGCAGTTCGCCTACGATGGCGCCGACTATATCGCCCTCAAGGAAGACCTGCGCTCCTGGACCGCAGCCAACACAGCGGCTCAGCTCACCAAGCACAAAGTGGGAGGTTCTAGGGTCCACCCAGCACTCAGGACCTACCTGCAGGGGGAGTGTGTGCAAGTGACTGCGCAGATACCTGGAGATGGGCAAGGCAGGGCTGAACAACCTGGGTGCACAGGGGTCGGAGGTGCTCCCCGGGCTCCCCTCCAACAAAGGCTGTACTTCTGCCTACGGGAGAGAAATTGGGATTGACGCCCAAGTACCTCCTCCCTTTTACCCCTTTGGGTCTTGATGGTGAGGAATCACCAGGATTCTGAGATTGCCTACCAGAGCGACTCCAAGGCCTGCCATCCTTTTAGGGTCAAAGAAAGGATCTGGATAGAAAGGGAGAACAGCTAAACAGCAGATTTCTTTTGGGCCGCAGCGCCAGCGTGGACACAGCTGAGTGAAATAGGCTCAGCCCTTGTCCTTGGCCCCACACCCAAACTCTCTGGCGTCTGACTCCAGCTTCTCTGCGTAACCAGGCCTCCACCCCAGTCATATCTAAAAGCTACTTTCCCTCCTCCAGGACCCGGATCTTCCTGGTTTGGACTTCCTGGTCTGGACAGCCTCTCTGATTCTTGAAACTTCTAAAGCAAAAGAGATTTCCCAGGTCACAGAAGCCAGGCTGCAGTTTAGGTTTTGCGTTGCCTCTCCCACCCACATGTCCATTCTGAAGATGGTTAACATGAAAAGTTTAATATTTTTAAAATTTTATTTACTTTTATTACAAAGTCAGATATACAGAGAGGAGGAGAGACAGAGAGGGAAGATCTGTCCAATGAGATTCACTCCCCAAGTGAGCGCAATGGCAGGTGCTGCACCGATCCCAACCAGGATCCAGGAACCTCCTCCAGGTCTCCCAAACGGGGAGGGAGGTCCCAAGGCTTTGGGCCATCCTCAACTGCTTTCCCAGGCCACAAGCAGGGAGCTGGATGGGAAGTGAAGCAGCCAAGATTAGAACCGGAGTCCATATGGGATCCTGGCGCTTTCAAGGCAAGGACTTTAACCGCTAGGCCACAGTGCCGGGCCCTGTAATAATAAAAATTTTTTAAAAACCATGAAAAGTGCTTTTCACAGCCTGTGGAAGTAATGCACAGTGTCTGAATGTCTTGATCCTTCCCTCAGATCCTCCCACAGTGTGAGCCACCACACAATCTCTGACCAAGAGGCCACCCTGAGGTGCTGGGCCCTCAAGTTCTACCCCAAGGACATCACACTCACCTGGCAGCGCGATGGGGAGGACCTGACCCAGGACACAGAGCTGGTGGAGACCAGGCCTGCAGGGGATGAAACCTTCCAGAAGTGGGCAGCTGTGCTGGTGCCTTCTGGAGAGGAGAACAGATACACATGCCATGTGGAGCATGAGGGGCTGTCTGAGCCCCTCACCCTGAGATGGGGTAAGGAGGACGGGATGGTGCACTGTTTGGCAGGGGCGGGACTGAGCCCTGGAGTCAGAGCCCCTCACCCTCCTATCCCAGAGCCACCTTCTCACTGCACCCACTCCACCTTGGTAATTGCCTGGTTCTGCTGGCAGCTGTGGTTGCATTTGTGTGTTGTAGTGGAAGAAAAGCTCAGGTACAGAAGAGTTTGAAGATTTTGTTTTCCTAGACCACTGATGAATTTCAACCACAGGTACAAGTTTCCCATCCTCCTTCCTTGCTAGTGGAAGTGCCGTCATATTGAGATTTTACTTAGTTTGGGCTCCTGTGTGCTGAAGTTACTCTTTGGGGAAGTGTGAAGTGGAAGAGCTGCCCCTGTTGACTGCAGAGATGGGAACCTGCCCTTGGCAATGTTTGTGGAGGAAAAGTCCCTGCTAACTGGCCTAAGGTGGCCATTGGTGCAGCCCTGACACGTGTATTGTCCTCAGCCTTCCTGGTCACAGGTTTGCAACCTCCCTGGGGCCTGGGAACAGGAAGTTGCCCTAGGATCTCCTGGCCCTGCCCTTCCCCTGACCTCTCACAGGACATTTACAGTGCACTCTTGGGAAAGGCAGGAGCTATGACCACTCTATGAGAAGGTTGTAGGGAATGCTGATTCTTGAGCCCTCAGGGGGAGGTGCATAGGAGCCCCCAAGGGCTCACCCAGTCCTCAACTCCTCCTTTAGCCACATCTCCTGTGGGCTCTGCTGGGTCCTCTGTGTGTTCCACAAAGTGCCCATTCTGCAGTGCCTCGCTCATTACTTCTAAAAGAGGTCTCAGAGGGCCTGAGGTAGAAGAGGGAGACCTGTCTGCTTTACGGGGACTCTGAGTGATAGGAGGGCTGCTCCGTGTGTTACCACATATGGTGACTGACCCACATTTGCTCTTGATTGTCTTCCTCTCTAGTGTGAAACAGCCACCTTGTATGTGACTGAGCCATGCGAGACAGGTCACAGCACCATTTGGTGACTCCAGCAGCCACTGATGCTGTTTCTCATAGGGCACCCCTGTGAATCTGTGTTCTTGCTGGTGTAATGTGAGGATGGGGGAGAGCAGACCACTCTGCCCACCAGGAGCCCTGCTCCCGCTCACCTGCACTGTCTTCTGCCACTGACTTCAGCAGAGCCAGGGCCGGGTCCTTCCATCCTGCCTGAACCACAGATTCTAACTTCCATAATGAGTGTAAGAATCTGGGTATGAATTTTTTGTTACCATTCTTGCCATGAACTGAGTTGATGTGTTGTATAAAAGAACGGACTCTAAAGTGTGAAGGAGGAAATAAAGAGAAGCACCAAGAACATTCCAGAATCCACATGATTAGTGTGCTGTGTCTGCTGCAGCTGAGGACAGGAAAAGGCCGTGAGAAGTTCCACTTGGATGAGGCTGTGCCTGGTCCATCCTGGGCTGTGATGTGGCCACTTCTTACTGATCATCTTCCCTCTGTCCTTGTCCCTCAGCAGAGCCTCATCCCACCCGGGACTTAGGAAAATAGGAATTTTGCTTGGCCTTAGGAATTCTAGCGCTAGCTGTGGGCTGTGTTCATGGTCTGCATAGCAGAAGAGTCTGAACAGAAGGTGGAAAATGAGACCCACCTGCCTGGAGTTGTTCTCTGAAGGAATGGAGGAGAGAATGTGCCACAGAAAGCAGGGGCATTGCTGTGGCAAAGATCGAGGGGGTGGCAGAGAGCTGACCCTGTGAGAAAAGCACGGGGGCACACATGTCAGTGTGAAGAAGTCAGTGCAGGTGTCAGCAGCAGTATTTGTTCTGAAGCTCTGAGAATAAAACAATATCTGCATGGGTCCTGGGACACAGTAGGTGAAACTGATGTTGGCAGTGCTGGCATTCATGCCCTGCCCTCTGCTTCTTTGTCCACCTTCCTGGGAGGCAGCTGATGATGACCCTGGCATAGATTCCTGCACTCATTTAAGAAGCTCAAGTGGAGTTCTTGGTTCCTGACTCAGCCTGACCCAACCCCGGCTGCTTCAGGCATTTAAGAAGTGAAGAGCAGATGGGAGATGAAGATCTCTTTCTCTGCCTCTTGCTTTGGTTCTGTCACTCTGCCTTTTAAGTAAATACACAAATCTTCAAAAATTGGTGTCTCTAGAAACAGGGGAGCACCCTATCCTGATCACCCATTGAACCCATATTTGCCCTCTGCCTGACACTATTTTTGCACCCAGCAAAAGCACATAAAGTAAAAGCATAGCCTGTCAGCCCCAAGGGAGGACATGTCCCAGAGGACTCACAGCAGGGAGAACAAGAAAGGAGCTGATGTCAGGAGGTGGCGGTGCTGTGGGGAAGGTGCCCCAGATGTGGATGTGTGGGCACAGAGCAGATGGCTGTTGTGCTCAGCTGATCAGCGTGGACATCATTGAAACAGTGATCATGAAGAAAGAGTTGAAGGACAAGAAGTGTTCAGTGCAGGGCTGCCCTGGGAGTTTGTCTGCAGGAAGGGGGACCGTGCCATGTGCAGTAATGATCTAGGGGCTGCATCCAGGAGGTTGCAGTCTCTGTAGCAGAGAGGAAGTAAAACAAGGTCAAAGTCGGTACAGAGCAAGCAGCATGAGGATGCTGGGAAGGTGTCAGCTTTGCGGATTTGTAGACACCTTCCTCAGTACCACAACTCAGCCCTATCTCTGCTCCTGGGTCCCACATCACAGTAGCTGCAGAATGGTAGTGGACAGTGCTAATGGCCTCGCAAATTCTGCCATGTTCTCCACCATCCTGCCACAGCTGGCTTTTGACAGGAGGTTTAGTAGATCTTTGGAGACACAGATGCAGCCCCGCTAGGTGGAAACACCTTGCATACCTGAGGAGAAGACCTCAAGGTTTGTGCATGCATGCTAGCACTGTACACACTGTGGCACTCTTTTTCCCCTGGCCAGGATTCATGAGTTCAGAGTCAAGCCTGGAGATAGGAATGGCACCACTCATCCCTGGTGACCTTCTAGCAAAATTCACGCTTACTTTCACTGTGACTCAGTGCTCTGCTGGTCCAGAGGATTTGTGTTGTTTAAGATTTATTTGTTGGAAAATCAGAGAGACAGAAACAGGCAGACACACACACACACACATACACACTTACACAGATCTTCCAGCTGCTGGCTAACTTCCCAAATGGCTACAATGGTTGGGACTGAGCTGGGTAGACACCAAGAGCCAGGAATTTGTCAACGTATCACACATGTGTGCAGGGGCCCAACCACTCCAGCTAACTTTTTCCTTCCTTTCTCCTTACTTTTTTTCTTTTTAAGATTCATTTCATTATTTGAAAGGCAGCTACAAAGAGAAAGAGAGAACAGGAGACAGAGAATATCTTCCATTTCCTGATTCACTCCTCAAATGTCCTCAAAGTCCAGGGCTAGGACAGGTTGAAGCTAGGAGACAGGAGCTTATTCTTGATCTCCAATGTGCGTGGCAGGAGCCCACATACTTGGGCCAATTCTGATATCTTCCCAAGGACATTAGGATGGAGCTAGATTGGAAATGAAGCAGCTGGGACCATATTAGGATGTTTGCAGTTGGTGCCTTTACTCACTACACCATCACACTGGCTCTCATTACAATTTTTATACCATTTCATCCACCTACCATTTGCCCACTTAAGGTGGACAATTTTCATTGGCTTAGCAGGCTAATCCTCAGCCTCACAGAAGCAGTATCCTCTGATTATTCCTACTGGTGCAATCTACAATTAGAGTGGGCAAGGTTGTTTGGGCGTAACCGCAGCATCAACTGGCAGAAACTGGCACTGGAGGCTAATTCTGTCAAGTTGAACCACAGAACCACCTGGAAAGTGCACAATCAAGGAGTGAGAGACCTGGGAGGGAAATAGTGGGTTCCCCCCTCTTGAGTTACCACTCCCAGGGAAGGGCACGAAAACTAGGACAGGGGCTGGGGTGGCTAGACAGAGAGGCACTCAACAGCACCTGTGAGGGCTTGATTGTTGAGTTGGTTAGATGGATCTAAGCTTCAATGCCAATTGCCATGTACAAGAGCCAAGGGGGATGTGGGACAGATTGGACTGGTCTGCTACACATACTGGCAAACCAGGGTAGGGGGTGGGACTGGTGGGGGTTATTGTGGGTCACTCTCACCAGGCTGCAGCTCCCGCTGACTTAGGTGAGGGCCAAGTATGCGCTGTGCAGAGCCAGGCTGGACTGCAACACCCATTTGTTCCAGTGGAAGGCGGGGCTGAAAACAGAACCAACCCAGCAATTGCAACTACCAGCTGACCAGGTGATGGACTGTGCTGGGCCCTGTACTTGCTGGTGCATACAAGAATCTGATTTAAGAACACCTCAGACGAAGTTTCTTTGGGGATCTCCCCAATTGAAATGCCGGACTCAGAACCCAAACCATGAAAGGACAGTAGATGGAACAAGTTAATCAACCACCTCAGCTATAGGTTGGCAACGAAATACCAGAGACGCTATGATGGACAATGTCAAAGAATGGATTTTTCAACGACCTCATCATGTGTGGAGTGGCGAGATTGGCAGCGATTCATAACTGGTGAACTATCGAAACCACTTGAGCAAGTATCTCAGAGCATGCCCCACATCCGGGACTTGGGGTGGGTGGGAAACCGGGTGAGGCTTCTCCCTCAATATCCCCATTTACCTCAGATACATGAAGGAAACAATATGGAAACAATAGTCTTGCCTACTTTCCTGTAGCCCTTGAACCTTTTTACCCAAATTACCTATGTAAAGATTGTCAAAATAAAATAAAAAAAAAAGAAGCAGTATCCTATGTGGGAGTTAATTGGTGTCCCAGCTGCTCCATTTGCTATCCAGTTCTCTGTTTGTAGCCTGAGAAAGCTACAGAGCATAGCAGAAGTCTTGGGACTTACACCCACATCAGAGACCCAAAAGAATCTCCGAACTTCCAGCTTCAGATCAGCTTAGCTTTGATCTTTATGGCCATCTGGGGAGTGAACTAGTGGATGAAAGACTTCTTTCTCCTTCCTCTGTGAAATCTTTCAAATAAAAATAAATAAATATTAAAAAAAATATAGATAGTGGGTAATTCAATGGTTTTAGTACAGTCACAAAGTTGTAGAAAAATCACTACATTCAGTTTTAGGATTTCTTTGTGACCCCAGGAAGAACCCCTCCTACTTGTTAGCAGTCCTCAATCCCCCATCGCTCGTTCCCTATCGGCCTATTCTGAACATTGCCCGTGGACGAAATCCTACAACATGTGGTACTTTGCGATTGGGTTCTTCTACTTAGAATAATATTTTCAAGGTTCCTACATGCTGCTGTATGGGGTTCATGTTGGCCTTTCCTTTAACAGCTGATGAGACAGGATAACATTCACTGGTTTGCTGGGCATTGGGTTTTTTATTCATGCATGTCACTTTCATTCATGCTCTGGACACTCACTGTGCTCTGTGACTGGGGAAGCTGCCCTCCATCTACTCCTTCGGGGGCTCATTTCTACTTGCTCTCATGCCTTCTACCTCCCAGTGGGGTTTGACGAATTGGAAGCCCTGAACTACTTTTCAGGCACACACCCTGTTTTGAACTCATCATCTGACCTGTGCAGACTTGATGTAGCAGCATTTGCTTGATCACACACCTGACAAATGTATTCTCTTCTGTGCCATCTCCTTTCATTTTCTTCTTTTTCCTTTACTCTCTCTCTCTCTCTTTTTTTTTTTTAAGATTTCTTTATTTGGGCCCTGTGCAGTAGTCTGGCAGCTAAAGGCCTCACCTTGCACATGCTGGGATCCCATATGGGCGTCGATTCTGGTTTCCCACCTCGTTTCCCATCCAGCTCCCTGTTTGTAGCCTAGGAAAGCAGACAAGGATGGCTCAAAGTCTTGGGACCCTGAAAGACCCAAAAGAATCTCCTTGCTCTTGGCTCCTAGCTTCAGATCAACTTAGCTCCAGCAGTTGCAGCTACTTGGGGAGTGAATCAATGGATGGAAGATCTTCCTGTCTGTGTCTCCTCCTCTCTGTATATCTAACTTTCCAATTGAAAAAAATTCTTTAAAAAAAGAATTTATTTGTTATTAAAAAAGCAGATTTACAGGGAGAAGGAGAAACAGAGATGAAGATCTTCCATCCATGTGTTCATTCCCCCATGTAGCTGCAACAGCCAAAGCTGAGCCAATCCAAAGCCAGGAGCCAGGATCTAGGAGCTACCTCTGGGTCTCCCACACAGGTTCAGAGTCCCAAGGCTTTGGGCCTTCCTCAACTGCTTTCCCAGGCCACAAGCAGGGAGCTGGATGGGAAATGGAGCAGCTGGGATAAAAACCGGTACCCATATGGGATCCTGGAGGATGCAAGGCGAGAACTTTAGCTACTATCATGCCAAACCCAATGAGTTAATTCCCTTTTAAAATCAGTGAGGTGCAGTTGACTCACCCCTTCTCTCTGACTTAGGGACAGTTCCTCAGTCATTCCCTCTCTCCTATCTTCTCACCATCTTCCCTCTTCACTACCCGTGTGGCAGCTGTCATGAACACACCCATTCCAGACCCTCAGCTGAGGACACACAATGACAAACTCGAGTTTCCTCCAAGGCCAGACTTCCCACAGGGATTGAAAAGTGCAGGGAAACAGAAGCAGGGCTGCTCCCCCTCTGAAAGCTGCCCAAGGCCCAAGGCTCCCTTCTTCCACTAAGCCCCTTGGACTGCATATTACCCAGACATCTCCAGCAAACCCTCCCACCCTCTGTCCTTCATAGGAGTCAGCTTGCCAGTCTTGTGGCTCTCCCAACCTTCTCTCTCTATAAACCACTCTCACAAATCTTCTAGATTTTAACAGACTTCTCAATTGAGTCCAGCAGGGATTTCCAGGCTTTAACAAAATTAAGATTTATTTATTTTTATTAGAAAGTCAGATATCCAGAGAAGAGGAAAGACAGACAGTAAGATCTTCCATCCGATGATCCACTCCCCAGGTGACTGCAATGGCCGGGACTGCACCGATCTAAAACCAGGAGCCAAGAACCGCCTCCATGTCTCCCACTCGGGTGCAGGGTCCCAAGGCTTTGTGTCATCCTCGACTGCTTTTTCAGGCCACAAGCAGGGAGCTGGATGGGAAGTGGAGCTGCCAGGATTAGAACTAGCACCCATGTGGGATCGCAGCGCATTCAGAGCGAGGACTTTAGCCGCTAGGCCACAGTGCCAGGACCAGATTTCAAAAATTTTAAAGGTGTATTTTGTTTTTATTTTAAAGGCAGAGTTAAAGAGAGGTCTTCCATTCACTGGTTCCCTCCCCCAGTGAGTACAATGGTCATATCAGGCCAATCCGATGCCTGGAGCCAGGAGCTTCTTCCAGGTCTCTTATGTGGGTGCAAGAACTTAGGCCATCATCACCTACTTCCCACATCATTCACAAGAAACTGAATTGGAAGTAGAGGTGGTAGGATTCTAACCGGGCCAGATATGGGATGCTGATGCAGCAGGCAGGAGCTTAGACTGCTACACCATGGCTCTGCTCTGCACACCCAGCATTTAGTATTTAATACACTCTGTGGGGATGTCTGAAATCTAATTTCCTTCTGTGTTTATGTTAAACAGTACCAGTGCAAGCCATATGGTATGAACAAGGCTTACATTATTTAAAAAAAAAAAGGCAGGAGGTGGACATTCAGCCCAGCAAGTAAAGATGCCTGTAGCCAACAGCACAGATTGTTGCGAGGTGCAAATTAGATCACGCCAGACATGTCTAAGGTTATTCAAGAGTCTTTATTAACCAAGCTTGGTGATAACAGGGCCCACTAGAAATAGCAAATCACAAGTCCATATGGCAATTCAGCCTGTCGTTAACCCCAAGAGAACAAATGGTCATTACCCAGAAGTCCATCTGTTAAGCTGAAGACCTATGTCCCAGCTTCACCACAATATAAATTATCCTAAGAGACATGCAATGAATTGCCGGGACACACTTACACAGCTCACCTTTCCCTGGCTCCTCTGCCCACATTCCACTACTGCTATGCCTCACCTCCCTGGAACTCCTGATAGTACACAAATTATAAATATCTTAGCATTGCTATCTTCATTGTCCCACTCAAGCAGTGAACAGAGAGTGAGGAACACAGACACACAGGGGCCATGCTCAGGGGATATCTGTCCTCAGAGGTACTGGGGAGGCAAAGAGAGCCAGCCCCTTCCTATCATGAGCCTTTATAGGGGCTTGTGAGGGGAGTGGCTATGCAATGCAATACTGCCCCCTCTCAGGTGATAGATGAGAGTCCTGGGGCTGGGGATAGAGGGGATGGCAGGGGAGTACCTTCGAAGTTCATGACCCTGAACTGGCTGTCTATCTCACCACAAAAGCAGGACTGATCCCCTGCCTCACCTGCGCAGACTCCTGCCCTGTAAGGCAGCAGCAAAGGCCCAATGCTCAGGTCCCTGTTATCCCCATCCCAGTTCTGGATTGTACTACTATTACTTAGCCTCAAACCAACCAGATGGGAGATTCTTTCTCTCTCTCATTCTCTCTCCCTCATTCCATCTCTTTTATCAGGGTTGATTAAACAGACAATGAGAAGATGTTTAATAGAGATTTTATTAAACTACACTGAGGGGCCTGGTGTGGTAGCCTAGCCACTAACGTCCTCACCTTGAATGCTCCCAGGATCCCATATGGGCACCGGTTCCAATCCTGGCAGCCCCGTTTCCCATCCAGCTCCCTGTTTGTGGCCTGGGAAAGCAGTGGAGGACGGCCCAAAGCAGTGGGACCCTGCACCTGCCTGGGAAAGCAAGAAGAGCTCCTGGTTCCTGACTTCAGAACAGTGCGGCTCTGGCCATTGCAGTCACTTGGGGAGTGAATCATTGGATGGAAGATCTTCCTCTCTGTCTCTCCTCTATATACATATCTGACTTTGCAATAAAAATAAATAAATATTAAAAAAAAAACTACACTGCGGCCATCATCCATGCTTTTAGGATGATGCACCTTGTCTAAGAACATTAAAAAAAAATTGTCCCAAAAAGCCAGGGTGTCAAAGCTGTTGTTACAAAGGCCAGGATATGCAAGGTTTTTGTTAAAAATCACTATCTGGGGTGGAACTAAGAGTCTCTAAGGTTGGTTTTCCAATGTTAATTAAAGTTGAAGAAAGCCAAAAGGGAAGAGCAATTTAGCCAAACTGAACAAAGGGAGAGAAGAGGAAATAGCCCTGGGGTTAGGGGGCCTTCTTCCAAAACTTACAACCAGAGGGAGACATGAAGTAGAGATAACATGAGGACCTGGCTGTTCTAAGATAAACCATCACACCAGGTGTTTTTGGCTCATGATAAGCCTCTTGTACACAGAAACTCTCAGTTGCTTCAATCTTTCAAATAAATGTAATTTCAATCAAATAAAAGGAGGGTATTTGGGACAGCAGTTAGCTGTGGCTCCTCATGTCCCTATCCCATGAGTCAGTGCTTGAGTCTGAGTGACACCACCACTACCAATTCCCAGTTCCTACCTCTGTGCACCCTGTAGGGCAGTGGTGGTTGCTGACTGTGCTCTGGACTCACACACACACACACACACACACACACACACAGAGGCTCAGAGCTAGGGGTGAGGATGAGGATAACTAGGGCACAGGTGCACTGTCTGGGAAAGTGCACCTGGGTCTGTGGGAGTGTGGCTGGGACACTGCTCACTCTGAGAGGAGGAGGAGCCACACTCACCTCTGTCACCGAGAGGGTTCTGATCACCAAGCGGATCATGTTTGTGCAGCACATGGAGCTAAGAAATCGCAAGGGCTCAGGGCTCTGAGGACTCTCGTTCTGGAAGCTGAGTGATGGGGAGTCGGCTACTCTGAGTTCCACTTTCCCTCTCACAACAGGGTCAGGTCATTCTGTCCGAACACTCTTGATGCAGCCCATGTCACACTCCCATTGGAGGTACAGTTTCTGGAAGAGCCTATCAGCACCGCCAGATTCCAGTTATAAAGTCAGACCTGGAGCCTCCTGAATCAAAGTTTCCACAGACAAGAGGAGGCAGTCGATGTCGCCCAGGACCCTCCTCCTGCTGCTCGCGGGGGCCCTGGCCCTGACCGAGACCCGGGCGGGTGAGTGCGGGTCGGGAGGGAGACGGGCTCTGCGGGGCAGGAGCGAGGGGAGCGCGGAGGGACACAGGACCTCGGGGAGCCTCCTCTCCTCCCCCTCCCCCCAGCTGAGGTCCTCACCTCGGCTCCTCCGTCCCACCCTCCCCTCATCCAGACCCTTCCCCGCCACCCCAAAGATCCTTCCTCCCCAATCGCCCCAACGAACCGAGACCCCGCCGGTGTACCGCTTCGGGTGGGGGACGGCCCTGGTCTCAGCCCCTCTCTCCCCCAGGCTCCCACTCCATGCTGTATTACATGACCTCGGTGTCCCGGCCCGGCCTCGGGGAGCCCCGCTTCGTCGCCGTGGCCCTCGTGGACGACACGCAGCTCGGGCGCTTCGACAGCGACACCGAGAACCCGAGTGCGGAGCCGCTGGTGCCGTGGATGCAGCAAGTTGAGCAAGAGTACTGGGACTTGCAGACGCTGCTTGCCAACTACCTTGCACAGTCTTACCACCAGTACCAGGTCATCGCGCTCGGCTACTACAACCTGAGCGAGGCCGGTGAGTGACCCGACCCTCCCCACGTGCGCCCAGGGCGCTCCGGGTCCCCGGGGCCGAGGTCCCCCACCCCAAGACTGCGCGCCCCGCGGAGACCCTCGGCGGGAGGAGCCGCGGGACACGCCCGGGTTTCGTTTTCGGTTTCGGGCGAAATCCCCGCGGGTCGGTGAGGGCGGGGCGGAGCTGCGTGGCCGGGGCTGATCGTGGGACCTGGGACAGACTCTCACACTATCCAGGGGATGTACTGCTGCGAGGTCGGGGAGGACGGGCGCCTCTTCCGCGGGTACGCGAAATATGGCTATGAAGGAGTGGACCACATCTCCCTGAATGAGGACCTGAAATCCTGGACCGCGGCAGACTTGGCGGCTCAGACCACTAAGGACCAGTGGGAGAAGTCAGATATGACTGAACGCCACAGGGACTTCCTGGAGGGGGATTGTGTGGAGTGGCTGCACAAACTCCTGGAGTTAGGGAAGGAGACGCTGCAGCGAGCAGGTGCGCAGGGCTGGGAGGGGATGCCCTCACCCGCCTTCCCTCGGGCTGGGGGCAGCGAGGAGAGGAGAAAAATGGGACACACGCACTGTCCACCTCTCCTCATGGCCACATCAGGGAGTTCCAGCTGGGCTTTGGGTCCAGTGCCAAATACCCACCATTCCCTCAGTAGATGAGGTACCTAGGTTGGTAGGGGGCACAGAAGAATCTGGAAAGAACCTACTCAGAGCCTGGACTCCTGGACAGTCCTGTGAACCCTGACTCCTCTCAGGCCTGTGTTAGGCCTTAAGTTAATGCAGACAGGTTGCACTAAAGGGTTTCTGAGTCTCTGAACCTCCACTCACAACAAGACTAAGTCCCTTCTCCTCAGACTCCTGATTCTAGAACTTACCAAACAATAGATTATCCCATTGTGTTTATCCAGGCCAGGTGTGAATTTACACTTCAACCCGATCCCAGATTTCTTGTTCTCTCTAGCTGATCAATGAGTGTAGCTGTGGTACCAGGTGAAGAACATGAAAGATCTGAATTGTCCAAATCTCCCCTCAGACCCACCTACAGCACACGTGACCCACCACCCAGTCTCTGACCAGAAGGCCACCCTGAGGTGCTGGGCCCTGGGCTTCTACCCCAAGGACATCACACTCACCTGGCAGCGCGATGGGGAGGACCTGACCCAGGACACAGAGCTGGTAGAGACCAGGCCTGCAGGGGATGGAACCTTCCAGAAGTGGGCAGCTGTGCTGGTGCCTTCTGGAGAGGAGCAGAGATACACGTGCCATGTGGAGCATGAGGGGCTGTCTGAGCCCCTCACCCTGAGATGGGGTAAGGAAGGCAGGAGAGTGGGGCCTTCAGCATGGGTGGGACTGAGCCCTGGGGTCAGAACCCCTAACCCTCCCTTCCCTTCTCAGAGTCTCCTCAGCCTACCACACCTGTGTGGGCACTCATCATTGGCCTGGTCGTCCTGGCAGCTGTGGTCATTGGCTCTGTGCTTATAGCTGTGAGGATAAGCAGGAGGCGGAATGAGCTCAGGTACGGCAGGATGAGGACTGGGTCTGAGTCTCTTGTCTCCCGGGAGAAGGTCCCCAACCCCATTCCTGGGAAGCACCATGCACACACCTGCACCCCCAGCTGGGCCTCAGGTGCTCACATTGCTCTGTTGTGAAGCACGAGTAGAAGTGGAGAACAAACACTCCACTAGGATGACTCTGCTCACAGGGAGCTGAGTTCCAGCAGCCCAGGGTCAGGGGGAGGTCCCAGCTGAGGACACACCTCCAGGAGAGGCACCTCCTGACCCTTTCCTGGGTCTGCCAGCCACAGTTCTGGAATCTTCTCTGAGATGAGGCAGTCCTCAAGGCTTCCTCTAGGCAGGTCCACAGGCCCTGCCTTCTCCCTGCCTCTCACTAGCTCTTTTCTCTCACAGATGGGGAAGGAGGAAGCTACACTAAGGCTGGCAAGCACTAGGGTGTGTTAGGGGGTGGGGGAGCTCCAAGGTCCTTGCCATAGTCAGATGTCCATGGAGAAGCTGCCCTGCCCACCCTGTAGCTCCTCCCTCAGTCACATCCCCGGGCTCTCACCAAGTCCTGATTGGTTCTCCCAGGTGGATACAGTGCCCAGGGCTCTGACTGCTCTCTCACAGCTTGAAAGGTGAGACCTGGAGGGCTTGGATGGGAGAGTGGGTGGTGCTGAGGGTACACCTAGGAACTTCGGGATTCCTAGTATTTGGACATTTTCAAAGTGTGCTTTGCTGTTCCTGTTCCCATGTGCAATGACTTGAATTTTTCACCTTGTTTTTGAAGCATGAGACATCTGCCTTGTTTATGATTGAACTGTGCAAGTCTTGGCTCAGGTTCCCATCTTTGTGTCTTCAAAATGCCCCATCCTCTCCTGCAAGGGCAGCTGAGTGTGTTCCTGGGGGCACAGTGTGAGGTGGGAGCCTGGCCCTCCCCCAGCCCAGCGTGGGTGCCTCCGTCCCTGTCTCAAGTCAGGTGCATCTGCTGCAGCTTCATCCTTTCTTTTGCAAATCTGAACAGCAAATCATTTTTTCCAATTCTTGTCTAAAGTGTTGGTAAGAAAATTAAACAGGAAATGGGGGCTGTGTTCTGAACGGAAAATGGTTGTAGTCTCCCTTGGCACAAATGTGGACTGGAATTGGATGCACCAAGCCGGGCCAGACTCCCCCAACACCCTCTGGTGTCCTGGAGGACCAGGGTAGATGTGGGATGGACTAGGCTAGGTCTCAACCCCTACTGAGCCATGTGTGAGCCATATGTGGGTATGGACAAGCCATGGCTGGGCTGAAACATCCAACACCAAGGACCAGTTTGGATTGAAGGCCAGTCAGGAAAAGCCACTGTTCTTGCTAGGACAGGAGGTGAACTGAGTAGGGCTGGCTCATGGACCCCCTGGTATGCGCAAAATCTGGCACTGGGGGAGGTTCTGATGGAGAAGCCTGGGTAATCTGGCAGGACACAGATCCGGCAGGTAAGCACAAGGGGCATGATAGGAAACAGCCCAGAACAGGCCATGGAAAGTTACCCATGGGCATACACCTGGCATGAATTGGGGGAAGACCAAGCTGAATCTGTTCACATCATCCACTGGCAAATCCAGGCACCAGAACAGTGTGGGTCGAGCCAGGCTCAGTCGCAACAAAAACTAGCCCACAATACGGAATGCACCGAATGCCAAAGTGAGGTTGCCTGTGCCAGATGTGACTATAGCACCCAACTAGCATGTGTGAAAACCAGGAAGGGAGGGGGCAGAACCAGCAGGGGAATAAGGGAGGGTTCCTTTGCTGGATAGCTACTCCCTCTGGAGAGCATGGCCTGGAATGGGGACAGACCAGCCTAAGCAGGGCTACAACACCTGTGCACCTCATGTGGACTAGATCAGGGAAAAGCCAGGCTGGGCTGATTATTCCTACTGGTGCCAACAAAATTAGAGTGGGTGAGGGTTGTTTGGGCTTAGCCACAGTATCAGCTGGCAGAAGCTGGCACTGGGGTTTAGTTCTGTCAAGTCAAACCACAGAACTATCTGGAGAGTGCATAGTCCAGGAGTGGGAGAGGCCTGGGAGGGGAGTAGTTGGCTCATCCCTCTTGGGTTACCACTTCTACGGGAGGGCATGAGAACCAGGACAGGGGCTGGGTTGGAATGGGTGTGGGACAGACTGGACTACTGCTACACATATTGGCAAACCAGGGCAGGGGGTGGGCCTGGTAAGGGTTATTGTGGTCGCTCCAACTAGGCTGCAGCTCCCATTTGTTTATGTGAGGGCTGAGACTGTGCTGGGCAGCACCAGGCTGGACTGCAACACCCAGCGATCGCAACCACCAGCGATGGACTATGCTGGGCCCTGTACTTGCTAGCACATACAAGAATCTGGTTTGAGAACACCTCAGACAAAGTTTCTTTGGAGATCTCCCCAATCAAAATGCTGGACTCAGAACCCTAACCAAGAAAAGAGAGAAGACAGAACAGGTCAATCAACCATCTCAGCTATATGTTGGCAACAAAATATGGGGTAAACAGAGACTCTGTGATGGACTACGTCAATCAGTGGATTCTTCAAAGACTTCATAGTGCTTGGAGTGGCAAGATTGGCAGCGATTCATAACTGTTGAACTATCAAAACCACTTGAGCAAGAACCTCAGAGAATACCCTACATCCGGGACCTGGGGAGGGTGGAAAATTGGGTGGGCCTTCTCCCTTAATGCCCCCCCTTTAAACATGAAGGAAACAATATGGAAATATTTGTCTTATCCACTTTCCTATAGCCCTTGAACCTTTTTACCCCAATTAACTATGTAAAGATTGTCAAAATATAATGAAGAAAAAAATATATTTAAAAAATTAAAACAGGAAATTCCAAAAATTTGAAAGAAAATAAGAAGAGGCACCACCAAGAACCTTTCACAATCCATGTGTTTGCTGTGCTGAGTCTATTGCAAATGGGACAGGAGAGGCTGATAGACCCCGGATGAGGACAGAGCTGGACCCAGGCTCTGTTGAGCCCATCAGGCTTTTTCACGGTCACTGTTGACCTGGCTCTGCTGCCCCGTTGTCCTTGTCTCTCCAGTAGAATGTGTGCCCCAACACCTGCCATCACAGTACTCAGTTGTGGCCAGACAGCCCTGTTTCAGGGATCCAAGGCAGTGTAGGCTGGTTGTGGCAGGGACAGCCAAATCTCAGGCTTGGATTCAGCCTTGGGCTCCCACCTTCCTGTGTTCACTTTTTTTTTTTCTTAGTGTCATTGGCTGTGTGTGAGCTTGGTGTCCTTCATCTCTGGGGAGAGGGGAGGCATGAGGGCAGAGAACACTGTGAGAAAGCATGTGAGAAACAGATGTGGACACAAGTGGGAGAAGACACCACTGCAACGGCCACAGCTGGTCTCTGTCTCAGGCTCCACTAATGAAGCCACAGAGTTTGGAAGGGATGTGCACTACACACTTATCACTCAGCTGAATTTTTTTGTGGACCAGATCCAATACTGGGTGTCTGCGGCTTGGCTCCACACACTAACCCACCTGACTCAGCCTCACTGAGCTAAGAAGCTGTGGTTAGCACACTAACCCTATCCTGCCCTGTCACTATAGCAACCTGACTGCACCTGCAGGGACCACTAACAGACACCCTCCTCTGCCTGCACAGTTTGACCTTTATAATTACTGCTTTGTGCTGTTGTTTGTACACTGATTGGTAAAAAAGTAACCTGCCAAGCACCTGTTGAGCTGCTTCTGGCTAGCAACCTAAACCATGGGTGCAGCCAGTGTGCCCACCAAGTGCCTGGCTTTGCCTGTTGGCCACCCTCTGATGAGCTCTGGGGATTTGGGGGTGATGAATTATTGCCTAGGGACATCCGTGGATAAGGACACCATACATATGTGAGGAATGAATCGTGAGGGACATTTAACAACAGGGCCACTGTACTTGCCCATAAGTGAGTGGACTGAGACCTGGTGGTATGGAGGGGAGAGTTTAGAAGATCTGTATGGTTCAGACTGATTCACCAGCCCACATGGGAGTCCTCAGATGGGCTTGTTAACACAGAGCATCGCTGACCGCAATACGCCACCTCACACAAAATCTATGCCTAGGGGCCTAACAGAGCTAGATCCCAGTACCTGAATGAGTGTTGGAACAGGGGATAGGTCACATTAGGCAGAGCCATGACACTAACCAATACACAAGAGAACCAGGTCCTGGGGTAGATTCTGTGGGGGATAAGTGGGCCCAACTCTATGGAAGTACAAGTCCTACTGGTTAGCTCAAGAGTTGGAGTGGTGACTAGCTGAAAGAGGTGTAAACATGAAACCCACCAACATTCACATATACTGGGGCTGAGAATAGGCTGGGCAGGTCCAAGCTGCAGCACCTGCATGTGCATCCTAAACAGGGTGTAGAGCAGGCTTGCCTGCAACATCCACCAGCTTATACAAAGGCCAAAATGGAGGGGGAGGCTATGTTGGGTAAGGGCCTAGCTCTTGCTTTCATATGTGAGATCTGGATCTGGGAGTGGGCTGAGTGGGGGAACCTGGGAAACTCAGCTATGGGGCCATAGCTCCCACTGGTGAACATGTGTTCCAGGCCTAGGGTTCGGGCAAGCTGGGCAAGGTAGCCCCATTGGCTAGCAAGTATGTGGATTGGTTTTGAAAGGGGGCAGACTGGGCAGGACCAAGCAGACCTTATCCCACTGGCAAGAACAGAAACCAAGCTGGAGTGCAGATCATGCCGAGCTAGGGTATCACACCTACTGGTTTACATGAGCCAGGGACGGGAACAGACTGAGCAGGGCCAGGTTGCAGCACCTGCAAGCGAGAGTTAGGACTAGGGGCTGGCTAGGTCAGGCCAGCTTGCAACATCCAAAGGCAAAGGCTAAGACAGATGAAGAGGGCCCAGCGCAGTGGCGCAAGTGGTTAAGGTCCTTGCCTTGCATGCCCAGGATCCCATATGGGCGCCGGTTCTAATCCCGCCAGCCCCGCTTCCCATCCAGCTCCCTGCCTGTGGCCCGGGAAAGCAGTCTAGGACGGCCCAAAGCTTTGGGACCCTGCACCTGTGTGGGAGACCCGGAAGAGGTTCCTGGCTTCGGATTGGCGTAGCATCGACCGTTGCGCTCACTTGGGGAGTGAATCATCGGACGGAAGATCTTCCTCTCTGTCTCTCTTCTCTGTATATCTGCCTTTCGAATAAAAATTTTAAAAAATAAATCTTAAAAAAAAAAAAAAAGGAAAAGAACAAGTTGATCAACTACCCCAACCAAGCATTGGCAGTGAAGATCTGGGCAGGTGGAAACTCTAAGGTGGACTGTAACAGCCAGTGGATTCTGGAGAGATTGCATCATGATTGGAGTGTCAGGATCACTAGCAATTCAGGACTGTTGAACTAGCAAAACCTCTTGAGAACTTCATGGCATTATAAAGCTCTATTTTTCTTCCTGTTGTTGATTTTGTATTGTGGATTTTCATTTAAGGAGACGTGTGGTGATTGTGTAATGGAGACTATCATATCTAGATGTGAGGATGCAGTGCAGTGTGCATCTCTACTTACAGATTTAGAATGGACTACTAATGAAACTTAGCTGTATCTTGACAATAGGACGCTGGACTCTTTGCCATTGTCCATGTCAACAATGATGAATATGTGACTTTATGAAGAACTACCTTACAATAACAATAATAATGGTGGGGAAAGGGACTTGGCAAGGGGCAGAGGAAATCTCAGAGTCTATAGAACAGTATCATAGAATGATGATGATAATTTAAAAAGAAGTAAAAAATTTTAAATAAATATTATTTTAAAAATTTTTAAAGCCTTATATTACCATTATATAATGTAATAAAGTTGGATCACGTTCCCTAAAATCAGTCACCAGAGGTCTGTATTGTGACTCCACTGCCACTCCCTCCTCAGTGTCTGTTGGTTCTACAGCCTGCCTGAGTTGAGCATACATAAAGGCAGCTGGCTGCCTCACTGTCATGGTCAGCGTGCACTGCCCCAAGGAGGTGACCCTGAGGAAACTTAGGGGTCACCAGCAAAGGTGTCTCCGGGCAGGTGCTGTGCAGGTAGGGGACAGTCAATTCAAATGCCCTGGGGCAGAAGTGAGTCTGCACACAGAGCAGGGAGCTGTCAGGAAGGCTGGGTTGGGACTCCACCATCCAGAAGGCCACACACACACTGGAAGGGTAAGCCCTGGCTCTGAGTGAGGTGGGAGCCATGAGACAACTCCGAGCAGAGCAAGGATGTGTACACCTTCTCCTGTCCAGGGACCACCCTGGCTGCTGCGTGAGGACGGGGCTGAGAGACTGAGAGGCTGGAGATGTCTGTGCTGGAGAAACACACTGGGAAGGTAACTCCACATGGAGCACATTTGCAGTCAGGAGCTGAGATAGTGCACCAAGGGAGTGAGAGATCGCAGCAAGAGTGCGCAGGACCAAGCCCTGCATCTGTAGAGCTAAGTGGGGAGAGCAAGCCCACAGCCTAAGCAGCTACAGGACTAGGGTCGCTGTGAGAAGCAGGGACCGTATATGTGCTGAGAATATGGGATCCTGAGGGCAGTAGGAGGGTTGGGACAGTGTGGAGTGGGCAGAGGATCTGCATGTGGCTCAGGTGAGTGCTAATGGTGCCACACCCAGAGAACACTCTGGCAGCAGGAGGGGAGACAAGACTCCCACCTGGGCCTCAGCCTCCCTTGAAGAACGATCTCTTGAGCACACCTGGGCCCTGGGCCCCATACAGTAAGGGGTTGCTCTGGCAGAGACCAGGTGCAGGTCACCCTGCTTAGAATGTTTTCTCTTAAGATCTTTCAGGCTCATGACTCTGAAACACCCATGCCCCAGTTCTGAGCCATACCTTTCCCCTGACCTTTGACTCTGCAGGTTGTTATGCT
Source organism: Ochotona curzoniae (assembly GCF_017591425.1). NCBI lineage: Eukaryota > Metazoa > Chordata > Mammalia > Lagomorpha > Ochotonidae > Ochotona > Ochotona curzoniae. The sequence goes on along the minus strand of NW_024466257.1, from coordinate 25,640 downwards.
GGGCAGTGGTGCTGGGTGGGGTACCCAATCCAGGTTAGCTGTATGATCCCCAGAGAAGTCCCAGCCTCACCGTGCACCTTCCTGTTTAGCTGGGATGTCAGCAGGGAGGGGCAGTCACTACAGTCTCAGCTTGTGATGTTTCACCTCCCAGCATTCACATCCACACATGGCACAGCAAAGATCAAAGGCGCCTGTGTTTTTGAGAACCCTACTATCTACCACACTGCTATCCAGACTAGGAACCCCTGAGCCCATGAGCAGAGGGTAACACAAAGCGGGAGAGGAATCATAAAATTATTTTTATTTATTTGAATGTTTTTCTTCTTTGTGAAAAGGAAAGTACTCCCTTTATCCCCCAACTCACTCCCCAAATACCCATCCAGATGGGTGCCGGGCAAGCCAAAGCCCAGAGCCCAAAACTCAGTGCAGGTGTCCTCATGCATCATCTATTGCCCCCCAGAGCATGCCCTGGATGGATGCTGGGCCAGAAGTGGAGCCAGAATTCCAACAGAGCACTGAGATGGAATTGGGCATTCCAAGCTGCATCTCTACCCCAGTGCCGAGTGCCCACACCTATGTCCATGATTTTCCATCAGGAAGGAAATAGAGGACATAGGTGGTCAGTAGCAACACAGGATATTGGAGACACACTGTGTCCTCTCTCTCATGGGCACAGCCCAGGAGGAAGGTTCAGGAAGAGGCTCACAGATGAACACATGGAACTTCTCTGGATCCTGCTTCCTCACAAGGTGCCCTACATGGATTCTCACTGCTTGGAGCCTACAATGAAATTGAAGAGTTGCTAATTTACTCTACACCTGGCTATGTGACACTGTAGCTGAGGTCAGAGAAAATACAGAGAACCTGATTGAGGCTGCACAGACAGGAGCAGAATCCATGGTCTCACCCTGGGTGGTCCCAGCTGGGAACCACAGCCCTGCTGCTGGGCACAGAGGGCACAGCTCACAGCTCTGACCCCGACAATGGACCCCAGCTTGTACCAGGGCGGTTGTCCCTGCTGCCTCTGATTTTTACATTAGAGGTGTTGCTGACAGCCTGGTGGTCCTGAGTTTAACAGCTCTGAGGTGTGATGAAAATGCTTCTGTTTGCTCTGGAGGAGACAAGGTGGAGGTTCAATTTCTATCTCTACCCCTGAATTCCACTGCATGGGTCAGTGAGGGGCTTTTCCCTCCCTCCAAAAAGGTCTCTGTGTGGGTCTCAGGACGGGGCGTCTCATGCCTGGATCCCGGACGGCCGCCATGGGCACATGGTGAGCCGTCCTCCCCGGGCCTGCTGGGTTTCGGGGGCCGCTTCCTTCGGGGTGAGTAGACCGAGGGGGGGAGGCCTCCGGGACTGGGCAGATCCGGGGCCCACCCGCCGCCTTCATGGGGCGGTGAATGGGATTTGGGAGGGGCGCGACCTTGGGCCTGGGTTATTTAAACCGCCAGCTGCCTCCTGGCAGCTGGTGGGTCTCAGGACGGGGCGTCTCATGCCTGGATCCCGGACGGCCGCCATGGGCACATGGTGAGCCGTCCTCCCCGGGCGGCCAGTGCGCCATTGGTGCCAGGCTCCGCCTTCTGGCCGCCCGGCTGGGGAGCTCTGGGGATTTGGTTCTTTGAGTTGCTGCTTAATTAGCTCCAGGTTGAACCCATTGTGCTTCTTGGACCTGAAAGAGGCAGTAACTCTTCCTTAGCAAAACTTGTAATCACTAATAATGCTGAGCACCAAATACCAGTCCATGCAGACGCTATGGCTTGGGGCTTGCCCTGCACAAGTAGCTCCAACAGTTGGCCAATGTGTCAACTGGTAATGGAACAGAGTAGATTAGGCACGACTGAGCAAACCTTAGCCCACAAGTAAAACTAGAAACCAGGAGGGAGCAGAGGTCATGCCGAGCTAGGCTCTTGTACCTGCTGGTCTGTGGGAGCCTGGGACGCTAAGCCACAGTGTCTAAGGCAGAGTTCGGGACAGGGGAGGGGTTGTGCCAAGCTGAGTCAGAGCATCCATTGGCAGGCATGTGATCTATGCCTGGGAACGGACCCGGTTGGGGAGCAAAGGGGACAACCCTAGCTGGGCTGAGGTTCCCACCAAGAGGCGCGTGGCCTGGAAGGGGACTGCGTTCTGATCTGGAAACAGTTGTAGTCTCCCTTGGCACAAGTGTGGACTGGGATTGGATGCACCAAGCCGGGCCGGACCCCGACTCCCCCTGGTGTTCTGGAGGACCAGGGCAGATGTGGGATGGACTAGGCAGGGTCTCAAACCCCTACTGAGCCATGTGTGAGCCATACGTGGGTATGGACAAACCATGGCTGGGCTGGAACATCCAACAGCAAGAACCAGATTGGGTTGAAGGCCAGTCAGGAAAAGCCACAGTTCCTGCTATGACAGGAGGTGGACTGAGTAGGGTTGGCTCATGGACCCACTGGTAAGCGTGAAACCTGGCACTGGGAGAGGTTCTGATGGAGGAGCCTGGGCAACTCCTCTGGCAGGACACAGACCCAGCAGGTAAACGCAAAAAACATGATAGGAAACAGCCCAGAACAGGCCATGGAAACCTACCCACTGGCATACAGTTGGCAGACGTGGGGGCAAGACCAGGCTGAATCTGTCCACATCATCCACTGGCAAATCCAGGCACCAGTGTGGGTCGACCTAGGGTTGGTCGCAACAAAGACTAGTGCACATTATGGAATGCCGAGGTGAGGTTGCCTGTACCAGAAGGGACCGCAGCGCCCAACCAGCCTGAGAACAAGCAAGGAAGTGGGCAGAGCTGGCAGGGGAATAAGGGAGGGTTCCTTTGCTGGACAGCTACTTCCGCAGGAGAGCATGGGCTGGGATGGGGGCAGACCAGACTAGGCAGAGCTACCACACCTGTGCGCCTCATGTGGACTAGATCAGGGAAAAGCCAGGCTGGGCGGATTATTCCTACTGGTGCAAACAAAATTAAAGTGGGCGAGGTTTGTTTGGGCAGCATCAACTGGAATCTGGGAGTGGGAGAGGCCTGGGAGGGAAATAGTGGGCTCATCCCTCTTGGGTTACCACTTCCACGGGAGGACATAAAACTAAGACAGCGGCTGGGGTGGAATGGGATGTGGGACAGACTGGATTACTGCTACACTTACTGGCAAACCAGGGTAGGGGGTGGGCCTGGTTGGGGTTATTGTGGGTCGCTCCAACCTAGGCTACAGCTCCCGCTGGTTTATGTGAGGGCCAAGTATGTGCTGGGCAGAACCAGACTGGACTGCAACACCCATTGGCTCCAGTTGAAGCCGGGAGTGAAAACAGAACCAACCCAGGAATTGCAACCACCAGCTGATTGGAGCGATGGACGGTGCCAGGCCCTGTACTTGTTAGCACATACAAGAAGTTTCTTTGGAGATCTTCCTAATCTAAATGCTGGACTCAGAACCATAACAAAGAAAAGAGAGAAGACAGAACGGGTCAACCAACCGTCTAAGCTATGATGGACTATGTCAATCAGTGGATTTTTCAAAGACCTCATAGTGCTTGGAGCGGCAAGATTGACAGCGATTCATAACTGTTGCAATATCAAAACCACTTGAGCAAGAACCTCAGAGCATGCCCTACACCCGGGACTTGGGGAGGGTGGGAAATTGGGTGGGCCTTCTCCCTTAATACCCCCCTTTTAAACATGAAGATAACAATATGGAAAACATATTAGTATTATCCACTTTCCTGTAGCCCTTGAACCTTCTTACCCTAATTAACTATGTAAAGAATGTCAAAATAAAATTTATTAATAAAAAAAAAAAAAAAAAAAAACAAAAAGGTCTCTGATTCTCTGACCCAATTGGCAGTCCTTCCCTGAATCCTGGCAAGGACACCTGCAGTTAGTGTCTGACCTGCAGGTTCCTGGTCCATCCCAGGACACTGCCCTCACCTCCCACGCCAGTTGCAAGGGGCAGGGCATCCCAAGGCATTTGCTTTCTGACCAACGTGACTGCAATATTTGGGGTTTTCACAATGTTCTTCCCAGCTTGGATTTTTTCTGCAAAAACTCCCAGACCCCAGTCAGGCTTGTATTTCCTGTTACAATGTATATCAATGTCACAAAGGACTAACCAGATGGTCTAGTGGAGTTAAGCTGTAGTCCCTCCCAGCAGATAACTACATAGTCATTCTTGGGTCTGTTCCTGACCCTTCCTTAGAGGTTTCCATGGAGGTTTCCTTACAGAGTCCTTGTATTCACAATTTATTTGTCTGGTGTTTGTTTGTTTGTTTGTTTGTTTGTTTTAAGAGGTAGACTGACAGACCCAAGAGAAGTTCCCTTCCACTGGCTTACTTCCCAGGAAGTAGTGAGGGGAGTTATGTTTCCATTCATGTGCCCTTAGGATGGCCTGATCCACTGAAAACTAAAAACAATAGAGGAACTATGAAACAATATAGAATACTAAATAAACAAGAGGATAAGCATTTAGGATAAGAAATTAAAAGGTACAGAGATTAACAGGGAAAAGTTGTTTTTATTTAGAGGCCATTTGCCATAATGCAGAAAATCCCTAACTGATTTCCTCAGGCATCTAAGTTGCAGCAAATCACAGATGCCTGAAACCATTCAGGCCAGCTGAGGTGTTGGTCACACCTTCAGGTGGGCAGCACCAGCATTGCCCACCCATTTCCTAACTGGCTAAGAAATCACCAATGGGGAACATCTTACTATAGGTTCCCACCCAACAAGGAGGGTCAGGGAAGGCTGAAAAGCCTTCAAACCTTCCTCAAACCTTTGGTATCTCACTCTCTCTTTTTTCAAGAGACACCCTAGCTCCCAGCTTTCTCTCCAGAGGTGCTTTCATCTTTCCTCTTCTTCACATTCTCCTGGCCACTTCTCAAATACATTTCTCTGTCTGCAACCAGTTCCTGGCTTCTTATTCCTACATTAAGCTGAGGAAAAAACCCACTGATATTTTCTGGTAACATATTTTCCCTGGCGTCCTACATGGGGTCAAAAAGGAGACAGACTGGAGCTGTGTGGCCCAACCCAACAAGAAAAGACTTCCCTCAGTTGGAACTGCACCCGTAGAAATGACCCTTGGTACCCCATGGTTCTGCAAGATCATGCAGGCCCCCTGGCCACAGCCTAGCTGTGGTCAAACCTCCAGAAGGATTGTATTATTAGGCAGGTACTGTTAGGAAGGGTTGTTGTTTAGGCCTTCAGAGGCTCTAATCCTCAACCATCTACACTTCCTTAACACCTTAATTTTCTTTTTGGGAGCAAGGCCACGTCTCACGTGTTTGGAGGAAACCTGGTGGAGAACTGACAATCTCCAGCTGAAGCCACTCTTCTGCGTGACTTGAAACTCCCCAGGTAGATTCTGAACACTAACCACCTGACTGGGTACCCCAGTGGTGAGCTCCCTGCTCATGTTTCAGGCTGGTCTCTCCTCGGTAGAAGAGGGGTGAGACTTCTGGGGACCCCCATGAGTGTGCTGCTTGGGTTTGATCCCTTAAAGTGACTCATGTGGACCTTGGTATGACCCCCCTCTCCACTCTCCGGACTAGTTGAGAAAAGACCAGTTCATTTACTCTGTTTCCTGTCTCCATTCTATCACCCACTTGGCTTCCTGCCTCTGAGACCTGAGCAGCCTTAGGATGACAGGGGCACATTTGGAGCTGCACTGTAGGAACCTGTCTCTCAGAAGCTCCAATAGCTACAGGAAGCCTTTGAGGAAATCAGGAGGCCTGCTGCCAGATTTTGTCTCTGTCTGAATGTAGATCTTTCAAAATCTTATCACCCAAAAGGCTAGCTGACTCTGAAACCAAGAACAGCCATAGGAAAGGGAGGGAAATGTTTGGAGTCTTTGAGTAACTTAGAACTGGCTCTGTCTGTGTCCCCATTGTGATTCTTATCTGCCTATAGTTGAGGAGGGGGGGAATCACAATCATTTAGGGGAACCATTAAGATACTAAAAAAAAAAAAATTATTTAACTTTTGGGAAAGGCAGATACGCAGAAAGGAAGAGTGACAGAAATGGAAGATCTTCTGTCTGCTAATTCACTCCCCAAGGGGCTACAAAAGCCAGGAGCCAGGAGTTTCTTTTGGGTCTCCCATGTGGGTGCAGGACCCCAAGGCTTTGGGCTGTCTCCTACTGCTGTCCCAGACCACAAGGAGGGAGCTTGATAGGAAGTGGAGCAGCCAGAACATGAATCAGTGCCCATATGGAATCCCGGCATATGCAAGGTGACAAGTTTAGCCACTAGACTATTGTGCCAGGCCCACAATTAAGAAGCTTTTTACAATTAAGAAGCCTTTTACAGGGCATGCTCCCACAATTTGATCCCTCTCCCACGATTTGATCTCATAGATGTCTCATTAATTTTAAGCTAGACTAAGATCACACAAAAATTTGTAGACCTTTTATTTTGATCAAGCCAAGACAAAAAGCCAAGCAGTAGCACTCATCTTCCTCAGCTCTAAATTTTGAATTTTCAGGAAAAAAGATCACACTGAAGAAAGGGTTACCAAGGGTTCAGATCCTCCATAAGGGGTGAGACAATGGTCGGGGGCAGGTGGGGTAGTCAGGGATCAATGTGGTGCTGTGTGAGAAGTTAAATGGGAGAGTTGGCTTCTGGGGTTTCTATTCCCAAGTGAAGGTACTATTTAAAAACATAAAATAGTATTTCTCCCCATTTTTTTAACTGTCCAAGAGCATTTTTCTTTCAAAGGCAACTTCTTTGCTTGATAAAGGACAGAGGGGCAGAATTAGCATATCAACTCACCATCTCAGAATTATTGTAACAAAAGCAAGGAGACTTGGCCCACCAAATCTCATCTCTGGGTCATTTCAAAGACATGGTGCCTGAGTGATCAGGTTATCATTAGAATTGGAAGAGGAAGTTAACCAGTCCCACCATTCTGAGGTTCTTTGATTCTGGACCAGGTGCTATTGTGAACAATTTTATCCTTTGGGTAACTCCCCTGAGATAGGGCATAAAAGACACCATTTCCACCATTACCTCAGGCTTTTCCTCAGGACACATTGAGTCCCCTACTGCCACCATGATAGGAGCCCCTTTTCCAGTTTTTGTCTTTAAATAAATCCTGCTTTGCAAACTGAAATTGTCTGCATGAAAATTCTTTCGTGTGAGACAGAAAATGAGGTTGCTGCCATGATTCCCCTCGAATTCCCTACAATAGTTTTGGCGGTGTGACTCAGATTTTGTCAGCATGACTTGAGTTCAACCCCAGTCAACTTCCAATCACCTTGTCAGATGGTGAGCCAAGCAGACTATCCTCTCTGTAGCTTCTGTTTTTAGGAGACCCTAATTTTCCACAATTAGTAACTCTGGCAAAAAGAAACACCAGGTTCCTGTCAACCAGTTAAATCTGGTTAGTGCAGCTGCCACTCTTCAGGATGTAGAAGCCTGGCTTCCCGGGTTTGACAGGATGAATCCCCTGGAGCTGGGACACTGTTCTCATATGAGCTCCAGGAATGGTGATCCTGTCTGAACTGTTTCCTTCCTCAGATTTCACATTGCACGAAACTGGAAGTGCTACTGTGACGTTTTTCAGAAGATTCCTTGTCTGGATCCCAGACTCCGACAGTCCATCAGGGTGTCCAGCTGAAATCTGCACAGAGATCAATTTGTCATTAAGATTGGGCACAGTTCACGGTGAGGCAATGAGCCTTGCACTGTGTGCCTCAATGAATTCCAACCTGACCCAGACACTGACAAGTCCTCTAGGAACTCCTAGAAGCATTTTCTTACTATCTAAATTTCCTCAATTTCTATGGGCTCAGATTTCATCTTGTTTGTTTTTTGTTTTATTTGTTCTGTTTTTTACTAACCAGTACTTGCTAAATATCTTCCAGTCTGTAACAAGGAAAAGTTAGGTGGCATTTCTTTCTAGGGATCTCCATAGGTAAGGTTCACATGGTGGAACCTTATGGGAGGGCTTGTGTTACACCCTGCAGGAATTCAATGTGAATCATGGCAGCAACCTCATTTCTTGTCTCTCGTGAAAAAATTTTCATGCAGACAATGCTAGTTTGCAAAGCAGGATTTATTTTAGAAGAAGAGGGAAAGTTGCTCTTGCCCTAGAGGCAGAAGGAGAATGCAAGGGAGCAAAGAACCATGGACAAGGGGAGTTAATATCTTTTTTTAAAAAACTGGAAGAAAAATAGAACTTTACTATGCCATGAAGTTAAATAATATGAACTGAATGACCAATGTGTTGCTGAAGAAATGAGAAAGAAAATCAAGAACCTTCTTGAAGAAAATTATGCTACTGTATGATCTATGAGGATGAAGAATTCAATCAGAAGAAAAGTGTTTTGAAGAGATGAAACTACCCCAAAAAAGCCATCAAAATCCATGAGATATAGTTTCTGCTGTTCTTTGTTGGTGAAATGTGTCTCCTGTAGGAAACAAATAGATGGGTTTTGTTTTTTAATCTAGTCTACTAATCTATGACATTTGATTGAGCTTAAGCCATTTACATTCAGAGTTTAATATGTATGGGTGTTACTTTGGTCCTGTCATTTTAGGAATGGGTTGTTCATTGATTTGGTCTTCTGTTGTTATTTTACTGGGATGCTCTTCTCATTTGCTTTCGGTTTTGGTGGGCACAATTCCTTTTCTCAATGCATATTCAGTGCTTTCCTAGCCTTTGCCTTCTTAAACAAAATGGTGCTCAATTTGGCTCTAGCAGGGCAGACTGGGCTATGAAATCCACCCTGTTCCCTCACTGTCCATCTGGGATCTGCTGCTCTGTCTCTGCTCCTGGTCAAATCAGAGCAGGAGGACTGGATGTTCTTTGTCTGGGTTTACCTCCTTACTCCCGGTGAACACCTGTTCACACATTGTTGCTATTGAAGTTCTGGCTGCCATTGTAATACGGATCACCACTTGCTGAATGCCGTTGGAATATCAGTCACTACAACACCACACCATTGTATCTTCTGCTTTCCTGTATCTGTCAGTCTCCAGATCCCCTGTGCTGTCATTCGGTCCTCTCCTGTTTCTTGGAATGTGCCCTCTCTGCTTTACACTGGCTAATGCTTCTCCATTTGTTTAAACGTATCTTTACACTATTCCACCATCTTGATTGTGCCAGTTACTATATTTTATACCCCACATCAGGGCTGTCATTCAAAGAAAAAAGGAAGAAAAATAATTCATTCACAATGGGCAACAATTTAGTCAATCAAAAGATATCTGTAGAATGAGATTGATTAACTTCCCCTCCCATTCTAAAAAAGCTGAGTACTTAGGCACCATCTCCTTGAGGTGACCCAGAGATGAGATTAGTGTGGGTCATGTCTGGGTTTCTTTTGACAACAACTCTTAGATGGGGAATTCATATGTTAATTCTACCCCTCTGAACTCCCTCAAGGGAAGAGTCATGCCCTTGGAAGGAAGATTGTGTTCTTGAAAAGTAAAGAGATGGGGACAAATGCAATTTTATATTTTTTTAAATTAATTTCAGTAAGGACCAGAAAGTCTTCTGCCTACTATCCTGTCTGATTCCTCACACAGTGGTAGTCCCCATGCTCCTGTTGTGCCCAGATCAGCGCTACCAGTGCTGGGCAGCAGCAATTACCACAGCAGTGTCACAACTAACAGGACAGCATTACAGATGGCTTTGGCCACCATAAGCCAAAATGCTCAAGGTATGGTGAGCCATCATAAAAGTGTTGCAGCTCCAGCTACAGTGAACTCTACTGCCATGAAAGTGTCACAGTTCATCACTGCTGCTTCTGCTGCCTCCACTGTCACTGCCTCTACCACGGCCACTGCTGCCATCACAGTTCTGAGCTCCCAAATGAATCACCAGGAGTCAAACATCAATGCAAATGCACTAGGGCAGTTTATTCAAGCTTGGCATGTCCGGGCTTGGGATCTGTCCATCACCATCACAGCGATTCTGGAGCAAGACCCCAAGGTGGAAAATTGCAGGGTTCTTATACAGTTAACCAGCTAATCAGAATTATTAACTTTCACGACCTCATTTATATGGAGTCTCATCTCTGAGGCATACTATTGGTAAACTATTATTCCAGCTTTCACTACCTTCTTGACATAGAGGTAAAGGCTATGGGGGCACAATTTGAGTGAACACATCTTATCTAGAAGGCACACCAGGGGTCTTTGCTTTGAGGAGTGCTCTGTCATTGTGACTTGTCCTATGCAGGCTGCTAAGCCTCTGAACTCACAGTTTCTTAGCTAAACAAGCAAAGCAGAAGTTACAAAAGCAGACAATATTGTAGTTAGCAATGAGCAAATGATTGGGATCTGATTCTGAGGTTCTTCATTCATGGGTCCTGTCTCAGGGGACAGCAGGGCCACTCTGCAATGACTGCACTCAGGGTCAGATTGGACTTGCCGCCTGTTCTGACACACACTTCAGGCAGAAGGGAGAAGGGAGCTAGGTACTCTCTTTAACCTGTTCATTATCTCAACTTTGCCGCTGGAGTGAACTCCTGGACATCTTGGTTGTATGTGGGTTTTGCCCCTCTGAACCAGACCTATGGATGCCTAAGGAACACAAGTCTCAGAAGTAAGCTTCCTGCTGGGACTCAGAGGCCTCACCCTGGCCAAACGTGACTGGGGACCTGTGAAACTTCACTCTCTGCCCTTCCTCTTTTGGTGCTTGTGGCCTAGCATCTACGAGTACAAACACAGTTTTCTTATGTTCCTTTTCTTGTTCAATCTGTTTGCTTAGTAGACTTCAGGGTTTGAGTGGTGGGAGCTTCCATCAGCCAAGCAGCTGCTGGAAATACCTGAGTCAGGTTGGACTCAATGCTTAGGACCCTAGCCACATCCACCACTGCCATGCGATGAGCAAGTCCTGAGCTTGCCTAGGCTTGCCTGGGCCCAAGAGGTTTCTCCCTTCTCAGTAAGTACCGTGCAGCTGAATGGGCTAGACTCCAACAACAACTGGTGCTCATAAGGACCAGAGTAGGCTAGACTAGGTCTCTGCCTCTGCTGAGCCATGTGTGAGCTGTGTCTGCATGTGGACCAGGCTTGGCTGGGCTGTAACACCCACCAAGAAAAACTGTAATGGGCTGAAGGCCTGTCAGGAAAGGCTATTGTTTCTACTAGAACAGGAGGTGGACTAAGTAGGGCTAGCTCATGGACCCATCTGTGTGTGCAAGATCTGGCACTGGGAGAGGTTCTGATGGAAAAGCCTTGGAAACTTCTGTCAGGACACAGTCCATGCAAGTGAGTGCAAGAACTATGATAAGGAGCAGCCCAGACCAGCCAGAAAACAGTTCCTACTGGCATACATTTAGCGCAGGTTGGAAGCAGACCCAGGTGGGCCAGTTCATATCACCTGCTGATGAATCCAAGCACAGAATAGAGTGGGTTGGGCCGGGTTCAGTTACAGCACATGTCAATGCACTCGAGGGCTTGGACTGGGTGCCAGCTGGGCTGGGCTAAGCTATAACCCCGACCAGCATGAGTTGAAACTGAGGCTGGGCCGGGAGCAGCCAGGCTACAGCATCCACTGGCAAATGCTGAGGCAAGGTAGACTATGCCAGACTGGGCCACAACACCCAACCAGCACATGTGAGAACTGGGGGGAGGGGGCAAAACCAGTAGAGGGGCTACATGGGGCTGCCCTGCTGGACACCTCTTCCACTGGAGAGCATGGGTTGAAAAGGGGCAAACCAGAAGAGGCAAAGCTATAACACCTGTAGGCCACATGTGAGCTGGACCGGGGAAAAGCTGACTGTTCCTACTAGTGCAAGTATTAAGTGAGAGTGGGTGTTGGTTGGTTGCACTCAGCCACAGCATCAGCTAGCAGATGCAAGTACAGAGGTGCTAATTTTGTCAAGCCAAACTGCAGAACCATCTGGAAAGTGCATTATCTGAGAGTGGGAGTGGGCCCAGTAGGGAAACAATTGGCACCTCCCTCCTGGGTTGCCACTCTGTCTGGTGAGCATGAGAGGAGGACTGGGACAAGCATGGCTAGACAGAGTGGTACCCACGGGCACATGTGCTGGCTGGATAGTAGGGCTGGTTGGATTGAACTAGGCTTCAATGCCCATTGACATGTATGAGAGCTGAATGGGATGTCAGACAGACTAGACCAGTCTGCTGTACATACTGGCATGCATGGGAATCAGGACAGGGGGCAAGACTGATGGGGGTTATTGTGGATTGCTCCAACTAGGCTGCAGCTCCCATTGGCTTGTGTGAGGGCCAAGTGTGTGGTGGAAAGGATCAGTCTGGACTATAACATCCATTTTTTTCATGTACAAGGCAGGGCTGGGAACAGAACTAACCCAGCAATTGCAACCACCAGCATGTGCATTGGTTGATGGGGGTGACAGACTGTGCCGGACTCTGTACTGGTAAAAATACACCAAAATCAGGTCTGGGATCACCTCAGATGAAGTTTCTTTGGGAATACCCCCAACTGAACTGCTCAACTCAGAACCCAACCATGAAGAGAATTGCAGGTTCCATGTATCAAAGCTGAGCTGCCCCAGTTGCTCAGACAGAGCAGTGGACAGCATATTCAGCTGTACATGGAGGATATGGCAGTACACTGGAACCTGCAGAGGACACCTGGTACCACAACAGAGAATGGAGGACAGAACAAATGGATCAACTGCCCCAACCACATGCTGGCAGCACAAATCTGGGCAAGTGAAGACACTAAGGTGGACTATGTCAACCAGTGGATTCTGAAGAGATTTCATCATGATTAGATTGGAAAGATTGGCAGCAATTCACAGCTGTTGAACTATCAAAACCAACTGAGCAGTGCCCTCGGAGCATGCCCCACATTGGAGACCCCAGGATGGTTGGGGAGGTGGGTGTGGCTTCTCCCTTTGTCTCTTCCCTTCCCCTAGACACAGAAGGAAAAAAGAGAATATGGGTACAGTGATCTTACCCACTTTCCTGTAGCCCTTGAGCGTTTGTGCTCTAATTGACTATGTAAAGATCATCAAAATAAAATAATCATAATAATAATAACTTTAAAAAGACTGTTTAACAATATTGGCTTCTGTAACTTATGTTTGCTATGCTGTTACCATAAAGCCTTGTGATTGTTGCCCAAATTCCTTGTGATCTATCTTTAGAGGGGCTTGTGTACTATTGTTTACTTAACAAGTAACTTACCTGCCTGCCCTGTAGAAGTTTTTGTATATAGAGCCCAGAAAAACTCACTAAAGTGTGCATTGGTTCATCTGCCCTTGCAAACCCTTTGTCCTGATTCTTCTCAGCGTGGTCATCACGCCTCTGGTTCCAGTGCCCCCAAGAGGGACCTCCAACAGTTGGGACTTATTGACCCCAGGGTCTTTTTTTTTTTTTTTAAAAAAAGATTTATTTTATTTATTGGAAAGTCAGATATACAGAGAGGAGGAAAAACAGAGAGGAAGATCTTCCAACCGATGTTTCGCTCCCCAAGTGAGCGCAATGGCCAATGCTATGCCGATCTGAAGCCAGGATCCAGGAACTTCTTCCAGGTCTCCCACACAGGTGCAGGATCCCAAGGCTTTGGGCCGTCCTCAACTGCTTTCCCAGGCCACAAGCAGAGAGCTGGATGGAAAGTGGAGCTACCAAGATTAGAACCGGCGCTCATATGGGATCCCAGCGCGTTCAAGGCGAGGACTTTAGCCGCTAGGCCACGCCGCCGGGCCCTGACCCCAAGGTCTTAAACAAGGCTAGCAAAAGCAGCATATATTTAACCAAGTAGAATCCCAGATCTAGCATGGCGCAGGAAACAGGAACTGAGCACTCCCAGCACATGCTGTCCTGATGGTAAAACATGGCCTTCCACGGGAAGCCTTAATCATAATCCTATCTTACAACTGTACCTCTTTGTAGGCATTGGGGAAAATGAATAATTTTTAGGTCCCCCACTTCCCATCCACAGCTCCTGCTTGTGACCTCGGAAACCAGAGGAGAATGGCCCAAAAGCCTAAGGACCTGTACCTGAGTGGGAGACTGAGCAGAAGCTCCTGGTTCCTGGCTTCACATCAGCTCACCTCTGGCCATTGCAATCACTTGGGGAGGAAACTAACAGACAGAAGATATTTCTCTCTCTCTCATTCTGTCAAATCTGCCATTCCAATAAAAATAAAATAAAAAATAAATAAATCATTTTTAAAAATCATTTAATAAAAGAAAAAGAAAAAAGGAGACATTACTGCTAATTCCATAGAAACACAAAGCATCATAAGAAACTGCTCTGGAGACGTCCCCTTTGGGCACCAGTTCAAGTCCTTTGAATCTGACTACTCCATTTTCAATCCAGCTCCTTTCTAATGGCCAGGAAAGTAGCAGAATAATATAATATAAACATATAAAATACGTAATGTAAAATAATAAAATTAGGAGCAGCTGCTTCTTACAGATAATCAACACTGTTAAAGCTGCATCCCACATTGGAGTGCTCAACATCCCGTACAGATTCTTGCTAACGCACACCCTTGGAGGAGGCAGATGGTGGTTCAAGCACTGGGTCACCCACAGGGGAGACCAAGATTGAGACTTGGACTCCCAGGTTTCGTCTGGTCTGGCCCTGGCTGCTGCATGTGGAGAGCAAACCAGCAGATAAACGATCTCTAATCATATGTCTACCTCTGTCTGTCTTTAAAATCCTCTCCTTGCATGCTCAGGATCCTATATGTTCAGCAGTTCTTGTCTTGGTTGCTCCACTTCCCATCCCACTCCCTGCTTGTGGCCTGGGAAAACAGTTGAGGAAAGCCCAAAGCCTTGGGACCCTGCCCAAGGATGGGAGATATGGTAGAAGCTCCTGGGTTCCTGGTTTCAGATTGGCTCAATCCCAGCCATTGCAATCACTTGGGAAGAGAACCAGCAACAGAATATCTTTCCCTCTGTATCTCCTTCTCTCTGTAAATCAGCCTTTACATTAAAATAAATAAATCTTAAAAAAATCACATTTACAGGGGGTCAGCATAGTATAGCAGGTTAAGCTGCTGCCTTCAGATGACAACATCCCATATGGGCAACAGTTCAAGTCCCTGTTGCATCATGTCTTTTTGTTTTTAATTGAATTTATTCTTTTTATTTTTGGTGGTATTTTCATAGTTGACCAGGATGAGATAATTGTTTTCAAATCCTCCCCCTTTTCCTCCTGTTATCTGGGGGAAAGGAAGAAATTAGGAGAGAAGCCTCATCCAGCATCTCTGCCAAATAGTACCAAGGGTTGGGAAATGGCCATTCAATGCCACCCCAGGGTTCCTGATGTGGAGCCTAGAGTGCTGTCAATCTCAAGCAGTTTAAAACTATTAGAACTACCTGGGCAGAACCCTGGGGGCCTGCACCACATCAGGATCCTGGGTTGATACTGGGTAACTAATTCCCATTCCCAGGTACTGGGGCGGTTGGGAGGCTTGTATGGCTCCCCCACTTATCTCCTCCCTTCTCCCAGAAACAAGAAGAAGAAATAGAAAATTTGGAAACAATGATCACACTGATTTTCCCTAACCCTTGATCCTTCCCACCCTGATCAACCATATAAACATCATCAAAAATAATATTTTTTAAATGCTGTCAATTTCACCAATTCAAGGATGAGGAAATCCTTCCAAAGTCCATCTACTGACACAGTCCACCCCAGAGTCTCCATTCACCCAGATATTTGCTGTCAACACTTAGCTGTGGTGGTTGAGTGATTTGTTCTGCTCTCCTTCCTCTGCTATAGTACCAGATATCCTCTGCCTGCCCCCAGTGGACTGCATGTACTCCATGTGCACTTGGGCATGCCATCCACTACTCCATCTAAGCCACTGAGGAGGTCCAGTCCTGACACATGCACTCCGCGTTAAGACCAGAGATCCTACAATTCTCTTCATGATCAGAGTTCTGAGTCCAGCAGTTCAGTTTGGAGGATCCCCATAGAAACCTCATCTGAGGTGATCCCAGACCTGACTCTTGCATGTGCTTGCCAGTAGAGGGTCCAGCTCTGTCTGTCACCAAGGTGAGCCTACATACACATTGATAGTTGCAATTGCTGGCCCACTTCTACTACAAACACCATTTCCTATATAAACCAGTGGGTGCTGTGGCCCAGCCCAACGCTGCCTACCACACACTTGGCCTTCATGTTCACCAGTGGGAACCACAGGCTAGTTGGGTGACTCCAATAACCCCCACTGGGCTTGGTCCCAGCCCTGGTTCCTAACCTTGGCAATACGTGCATCAGACTGGCCTAGTCTGCCTGGCATCACATTTGCTGCCCCACTTCTGATCCAGCTCCCTGCTAATGTTTCCCTGGGAAAACAGCTGAGAATACCTCAAGTGCTTGGGCCCTGCAGTCACGTGGGAGACCAGGGTGAAGTTTCTGACTCCTGGCTTTGGCCTGGCCTAGCCTTGGCAGTTACAGCCACTTTAGGAGTGAAGCAACTAATGAGAATCTCTCTCTGTCTCTCTCTCTCTCTCTCTCTCATTCTTTCTCTCTCTTTCTTTAACTCTGCTTTTAAAATCAACCAATCAATACAATCAGATTATGGAAGTCATCTGAGTGGAGCAGTGTGACATGTGCTGACTCAGAATTAAAATGTTCAGCAAATGTGGTGGCACTTTGGCTAGGACCAGGTGTTTGTTCACATTCCTATTGTTGAGTGCAACTGGGTAAAAATACCAGCCCACACTGCTGGACCAAGTGTGACAGATGGAAAAGGCTTCACTCTCTCACCCTGCACTGTGCCACTCCGGCCCCTTCTCTCCACTGTGACCTGCCATCTTGCTAAAGTCTGGTCGTATTGGGTGCTCATTTTAAATACTCCAAGGGTGGGCTTGTAACCAACATGTAAAATAGCTGCACCCACAGCAGAGCACCTTGGTTTGAGTCCCAGCTCCTGCTCCTGCCTCCAGCTTCCTGTTAATGCAGACCCTGGAAGCAGTGGTGCTGGCTCATGTGATGGGGTCCCTGCCATGCTCATGGGAGCCTGAATTGCATTCCTAGCTTCCAGCTTCAACTTCAGCCTGATACAGCATTAAGTAAGTGAACCAGCAGGGAGTCTCTCCATCTTTCTCTTTCTTAAGAAGAAAAATATAATTAAATAAAAACATGCCAATGATTCCACCTCACGCTCAGCCTCTAGATTATCAGACTGATAAGGGCTTAGAGTTATCTAGATCAAAGTTTTCCCTCCAGCATCTAGAGTCACACCTGCAACATAGTTGACAATTAATCTGTAGAATGGATGAAATTTGGTTATATTACAGCTTAATTGTATCATGTGATAGTCATAAAAGGAAAAATACAATAAACTTTAGGGAAGGTTTTGTTTAATCTAATGAGTATTCACAACTGTTCATGGATTCACACCAGTGGGGGCAAGCTGCGAATGGGGGACTCCTCAATGCTTGGCTTGCCCAGCCCAGACCCAGTCCTCGCTCTCTACACTCTTAGATTGCATGTAGTGGCTTAACCTACTACACCACAGTGCGTAAGCCTTTAGATGACCTGCTGTAATGGCTCCATCTCACTTTAGAGAAACCTCTATAATGTAAGGCCCATAAACACAGGGATCTAAGGTCGTCTTGATCAAAACTGCAACTCCAGCATATGCAGCAATACCTGCTGACAGTAGATTCTCAATCATAAGAAGAAATCTGAATGCATTATAATTTAATTGCAACTATAACAATCATTAAAAAAAAAACATACAGCAGACACTAGGGAAGGGTTTATTTCATGTGTTGAGTGTTAATGCCCCTTGTGGAATTCACTCCAGGGAGGACGATGGTCACCTTGGTTTCAGGTACACACTGGAGCCCGGGTATTGCTAGCTTTGCATTCCTGCAGCATTGGTTACCACACTCAGTGGCTCAGAACCACACCCCTTCCTGTTCCCATTTCTGGTCACACTGCAGGGCTGGTGTGGCCGTGCTCTCTGGGCCTCTCACAGAGCTGAGTTGCCATCTTGGAGTTAGAGTCTTCCTCCAGCTTCCTCTAGAACTTGGGGTAGAGTCCAGCTCCTTGAAAGTGGAGGTGTGGGTCCTGTTTGCAGGAGTGCTGTCAGAGTGCAGGCAGTGCAGAGGAGTGCTCTGTTAAGAACTCCTCAGGGCTACCAGCATTCTTGTGAACACAGTTCCCCCCATGTCCACATGCCACAAAGGAGAAATTCCTCCTGTGGAACATCTCAAACTGTGAATCTCTCTACTCAGGAAGAACTCTGATTTGTTTTGTATTTATTTATTTATTTATTTGGGAGGAAGACTTATAGAGACAAATCTTCCACCCACTGGTTCACTCCACAACAACCTGAGCTGGTCCAGTCCAAAGAATGAGGAGCTTCTTCTGGACCTCCTACATAAGAATCCAGTTCTTTAAGAGGCTCCCCCAATTAGCCCACCTTGTGATCACCCCTGATTTAAGGTTATTGATATGGTTCTTTAATTTTTTCTGCAGAATCCTTTCATGAGGGCCTGGCATGATCTTGCCGGGATCCCATATGGTGCCAGTTCCTGCCCTGGCTGCACTCAGCTCACTGCTGGTGGCTTGGGAAAGCAGGAGAGCACAGCCTAAAGCCTTGGAACCCTGCACCCGTGTGGGAGAAGTAGAAGCTCCTGGCTCCTGGGTTCAGATTGGCTCATCTCTGGACATTGTGGGTATTTGGAGTGTGAATTAGCACATGGAAGATCTTTGTCTCTGCATTTTTCTGTAAATCTTATCTGCCTTTTAATAAAAATGAATAAAAATGAATAAAACCCCTTCTTGCTGGGATCCAAACTAGCATTTGCAGGAATGCAAATAGCAGATGGTGTTTCTAGATCCTGAGAATGGGGAAGCATGATGGTTCAACAGGCTAATCCTTTACCTGAAAGCCCCAGTATCCTATATGGGCACCAGTTCATGTTCCAGCTGCTCCACTTCCCTTCCATCTCCCTTCTTGTAGCTTAGGAAAGCAGCAGAGGGTGACTCAAAGCCTTGGGACCCTGCAACCTTGTAGGAGACCTGGAAGAAGTTCCTAGATCCTGGTTTCAGATCAGCTCAGCTCTGGCTATTGTGGCCATTTAGGGAGTGAAGCAGCTGATAGATAACTTCCCCTCTGTCTCTCCTTTTCTCTGTAAATCTCCCTTGCAAATAAAAATAAATAAATCTTTAGAACCTACAGAACACAGCCTGGTGCTTCTTTGTGTGCTTTATCTGATTGCAACTGAATTTCTTTTTTTTTTTTTTCTTTTTTTTTTTTTTGTAAAATTTTATTTTTATTTTGACAATCTTTACATAGTGAATTAGGGTAAGAAGGTTCAAGGGCTACAGGAAAGTGGATAATACTAGTATGTTTTCCATATTGTTTCCTTCATGTTTGAAGGAGGGTATTAAGGGAGAAGGGCTACCCAATTTCCTACCCTCCCCAGGTCCCGGATGTAGGGCATGCTCCGAGGTTCTTGTTCAAGTGGTTTTAATAATGCAACAGTTATGAGTCACTGCCAATCTTGACACTCCAAGCACTATGAGGTCTTTGAAGAATCCACTGATTGACATAGTCTGTCATAGCTGAGACGGTTGGTTGACATGTTCTGTCTTCTCTCTTTTCTTCGTTAGAGTTCTGAGTCCAGCATTTAGATTAGGAAGAGCTCCAAAGAAACTTCTTGTATGTGCTAACAAGTACGGGCCTGGCACTGTCCATCGCTCCAATCAGCTGGTGGTTGCAATTGCTGGGTTGGTTCTGTTTTCACTCCCGGCTTCCACTGGAACCAATGGGTGTTGCAGTCCAGCCTGGTTCTGCCCAGCACATACTTGGCCCTCACATATACCAGTGGGAGCTGCAGCCTAGTTGGAGCGACCACAATAACCCTTACCAGGCCCACCCCCTGCCCTGGTTTGCCAATATGTGTAGCAGTAGTCCAGTCTGTCCCACACCCCATTCCACCCCAGCCACTATCCTAGTTTTATGTCCTCCCATGGAAGTGGTAACCCAAGGGGGATGAGCCCACTATTTCCCTCCCAGGCCTCTCCCACTCCCAGATTCCAGCTGATGCTGTGGCTAAGCCCAAACAACCCTCGCCCACTTTAATTTTGTTTGCACCAGTAGGAATAATCAGCCCAACCCGGCTTTTCCCTGATCTAGTCCACATGAGGCGCACAGGTGTGGTAGCTCTGCCTAGTCTGGTCTGCCCCCATCCCAGCCCATGCTCTCCTGCGGAAGTAGCTGTCCAGCAAAGGAACCCTCCCTTATTCCCCTGCCGGCTCTGCCCACTTCCTTTCTTGTTCTCAGGCTGGTTGGGTGCTGTGGTCCCTTCCAGTACAGGCAACCTCACCTTGGCATTCCTTATTGTGCACTAGTCTTCATTGCGACCGAACCTGGCTCAACCCACACTGGTGCCTGGATTTGCCAGTGGATGACGTGGACAGATTCAGCCTGGTCTTGCCCCCATGTCTGCCAATTGTATGCCAGTGTGTAGCTTTCCATGGCCTTTTCTGGGCTGTTTCCTATCATGTTTCTTGTGCTTACCTGCCGGGTCTGTGTCCTGCCAGAGGAGTTGCCCAGGCTTCTCCATCAGAACCTCTCCCAATGCCAGGTTTCATGCTTACCAGTGGGTCCATGAGCCAACCCTACTCAGTCCACCTCCTGTCATAGCAGGAACTGTGGCTTTTCCTGACTGGCCTTCAATCCAAACTGGTCCTTGGTGTTGGATGTTCCAGCCCAGCCATGGTTTGTTCACACCCACATATGGCTCACACATGGCTCAGTAGGGGTTTGAGACCTTGCCTAGTCCATCCTACATCTGCCCTGGTCCTCTAGGACACCAGGGGGTGTTGAGGTCCGGCCCGGTTCAGTGCATCTAATTCCAGTCCACACTTGTGCCAAGGGAGACTACAACTGTTTCCAGATCAGAACGCAGCCACCCTTCCAGGCCACATGCCTCATGGTGGGAACCTCAGCCCAGCTAGGGTTGTCCCCTTTGCTCCCCAACCAGGCCTGTTCCCAGCCATAGATCACTTGGCTGCCAGTGGATGCTCTGACTCAGCTTGGCACAGCCCTTCCCCTGTCCCGAACGCTGCCTTAGACACTATGGCTTAGCGTCCCTGGCTCCCGCAGACCAGTAGGTACAAGAACCTAGCTCGGCATGACCTTTGCTCCCTCCTGGTTTCTAATTTTACTTGTGGGCTAAGGTTTGCTCAGTCGTGCCTGATTTACTCTGTTCCATTACCAGTTGACACATTAGCCAACTGTTGGAGCTACTTTTGCAGGACAAGCCCCAAGCCATAGCTTCTGCATGGACTGGTATTTGGTGCTCAGCATTATTAGTGATTACAAGTTTTACAAAAGAAGAGTTACTGCCTGTTTCAGGTCCAAGAAGCACAATGGGTTCAACCTGAAACTAATTAAGCAACAACTCAAAGAACCAAATCCCCAGAGCTTCCCAGCCGGGCGGCCAGCAGGCGGAGCCTGGCACAAAATGGCGCACTGGCCGCCCGGGGACAGCTCACCATGTGCACATGGCGGCTGTCCGGGATCCAGGCATGAGACGCCCCGTCCTGAGACCCACAGCAATTGAATTTCAAATAAAGAAATTGTTGTAAAAGGCAATATATACTCATATACATACATATGCATATATCTCTCCAATCTATTTGAGCCTTGGAAATTTTTCCTCAATCTTAAAACCAAAGTGTGTTACACTGCCATTTTGAACATCCATGTTCCACATGGGGCGAGTGCTGTTCCTCTACTTCCAAGTCAGATTCTACTAATGAACCTGGGAAAGCAAGAGAAAACAGCCTAAGGACTTTGGCTCCTGCCACCAACATGGGAGGCTATCCTGACTCCAAGCAGGCACAGAAGTGGGTAATGCAGACATTTGGGAAGCAAACCAGCAAATGGAAAAGTAATCTCACTCTTGCTTTCTTATAATTCCTTTCAAATAAATATTTTTTTAAAGATTTACTTATTTTTGTTGGAAAGGCAGATCAGATTTACAGAGAGAAAAAGAAACAGAGGGAAAGATCTTCCATCTCCTGAGCCTCCCACACAAGTGGGGTCTCAAGGCTTTGGGCCGTCCTCAACTGCTTTCCCAGGCCACAAGCAGGGAACTGGATGGGAAGTGGGGCTGCCGAGAGTAGAACTGGAGCCCATATGGGTATCCTGGTGCATGCAAGGCAAGGATTTAGCCATTGAGCCAGTACGCCGAACCCTTAATGATTTAATGTTGCAAAAGAAATGCGAACAAAAGCATAACAGATAGGGTCAGAGTTTGGCTGACACGGCTCAGAGTTGGTCAGGGCAAGGTGGTCTCCCCTAGAGGACCTGTGAGGACCATACCAGACCGGAAGGTAACCCACAGGAACTGAGTCCTCAGGTAGAGCACCCTGGGCATGCTGGGGCTGATTCCCCAGACACTCACACTCCAGCTAATCTGGACTAGGTAACAACACGTTTTGAAAACCCTTGGGGCTCACCGCCTGTGGCCCTGACAGAGATGAACCTCCCTCAGCAAAGGTGGTGAGGATGGACGGCTCAGGGAAGAAACAGCCCCAGAAAGGAACAGGGAGTGGAGGGAAGTGGTTCTGCTTCTCAGCGCTGATCCGAGCGGGAGACAGGCAAGGCAGGGCGAGGTGCAAACCTCAGGGCCCTGCCTTCTCTCTCCTCAGGTCTCTGCCGCAGCCCCGACCTTGAGCCCCGCTGCAGCCCAGGTCAGCCCAGAGCGGGTTCATCCCACAGCGACGCGCGGTCCCTCCTGGCGCGCAGGCAGGAGCCGGGAGCGGGGCGGTGGCGCCCCCGTGTGGCCACAGCGCTGAGCGCAGAAGCCCGCGACCTCCCTGCTCCTGGCTCAGCCTGACCTGTCCCACCGGGGTCTCCGGACTCCCAGCCCCTGGAACGACACAGGGGAGCCCCGGCCCCGTCACAGTTTCAGAATCGGGCCTGTTTCCCACAGTTCACAGTGCCATGGGTGTTGTCTGGCCACTGAGCGACCCGTAGCTCAGGACAGAGCCGGGGTTTCAGACCCAGAGCGCTGGTGCCTGGGTTGTTCACATCCATAGCGGGTACCCTCAGCCTCTGGGGTTGAACCCCAGACTCCCAAGTCCCTGTCACGTGTTTCTGCCGCTGCTGAGGCCCCTCCACGGGGACTCACATCAGGGTTGTCTTTGACCTGGAGGGTGATTGGGGGGTGGAGGTGGGAGAGTGGGGAGTCCTTGTAAGGGGCACCAGTGTGACAGAGGGAGAGCGAGGGAGTCGGCGTGGGAAGGCTGACTACAGGATCCCATGGGTTGTGCTGGGCAGCTGTCCTCATCCTGGGCCACAGAGGACAGGTGTCTGTGCTGCCACTGTGGGCACCAGTACTGCCCCCCGTGCACAGGGCTCGGGGGACGCTCTCTGCCCTAGGGCCTCACACACTGCTCTGCCCAGCATGGAGCAGCTCGCTGTCACAGCCTCCAGCTGTCACAGTGGACAACTGGAGCCAGGCCAGGAATTCCCTGAGGATGTGAGCTGGACACACAGGAGGCTGGAGGCCACTGTGGGCACCCAAAACCCCTGGGCTCCCTGCACAGCGGGGACATCTTGAAATCTAGAGTCCCTTTCCCTGAGGTAACCGTGGCACCCCAATCCTCAGACAGGAGCCTGGGCCTCCGCTCACCTACTGCCCTCAATCTCTGAGCCCTGAAGTCTGTGTCTGCCTGGGTGCATATGCAGAACCTCGAGAGTCCATGAACCAGAGGAGAGACCACAAGGCCCTACACCCTGCAGCCACCCATGACCCCTCAACCCTCGGGCTCAAGAGACTGCAGGACAGTGGGTGGCCAGGGGCTGCCACGCTGAGGGGCTATGTGGGTAGACCATGATGTGGTGCGTTGCTGAGCTCCAGGTATCTAAGTGGCATAGCTCACTCCTGCTGTGTGCAGAGCTGTGGGGGTCAGGGAATGGGGGCAGCGGACAGAGTTCTCAGGCATCAGTCTGACCCACAATGTGCTTGTGTTTGGAGATGGGGGCTTATAGTCAGTGAGGTGGGACAGGAACATAGCAAGATCCCAGTCCAGAAAGCCAGGAAGATGGACAGAGACAGCACTCGCCCTCTGCGTGCACGGGAGCGAAGCCACAGAACAACACAGTGAGAGCTGCCATCCCCACACCAAGGTCTCCGTGTCCTGGCACCTTGATCTGAACTTCGTTTCGCTGAGTGTTTGGGGCCCCCAGTCCCCGCTCCCAAAGGTCTGTAATATGAAGGTCTGAACCTTTGGGGTGATGACGCCCAGCTGAAGCTGGAGGGCAGGGTGGCTCCTGTGATTGGATCACAGTCTTTAAAACAAGGGCAAGGCCAGCATTGTGGTGCACCTGTTCCCACCGCCACCTGCAATGCCAGCTTCCCTTACCCTGGTGTTGGGTCAGCTCTGCACCTGGTCCAGCCCCCTGCCGATGTGCCCAAGGAAGAAGATGACCAAGTGCTTGGGCTCCTGCCACCCACCAGCGCGCTCTCTCTTTCTCTCTCTCTCTGTCTGTCTCTCTCTCTCCCCTAGCACCAGCTCAGGAAATGCCATCTGCCTTGGCACACACAGCCCTGAAGAAAGGGCCTGAGGTTTTTTGCACCAGCCACCAGAGGGCGCCACACCCCAGCCTCACATGGGGCAGCCCTGGCTCTCAGCTCCACTGCTCCCTGGGACAGTCTGAGCAGAAGCCTCAACCTCCAAGCTTCCTGACATCAGAGCCCGGGGGCGGGGCAGGCGGGCAGCAGAAGTGGGGGCGCTCCCTTTGAGATGCCCCATCCCATATCAGAGCCCCATTTGCCTCCTGGCTGCTCCACTTGGGACCCAGCTTCCTGCTGGTGCCTCCTGGAAGGAGGCAGAGGAAGGCTTGGAGACCTGGACCCCTGCACCCCACCAGGGAGGCCTGGGCCGGGTCCTGGGCACCTGACTCCTGCCTGGCCCAGCTCCAGCTGCTGTGGCATCTGGGAGAGGATCAGCAGAAGGAAGACAGCTCTCTCCTTTCACTCCCCTGTCACTCTTCATATCAGCTAGATGAAAATAAACACATGGACGTTTCTATATAAAACAATGAAGACAATAAATGTTTCCTCTTGTTGTTTCCAGTTGCTAAATTTGGGGGAATTCATTCTGCACTCTTGATAACTGTTAGAGTTTCCAGTGAGGATGGATTGTTGCACTTTAGTTACTTTAACTGAAAGGTGATAAATGTGTTCTTTGGTTTAAGATACAAGAATGTGCTTGTGCGGTGGCCAGGGGCTAAAGGCCTCACCTTAAACGTGCTGGGATCCCATATGGGCGCTGATTCTAATCCCAGTGGCCCTGCTTCCCACCCAGCTCCCTGCTTGCAGCCTGGGAAAGCAGCTGAAGATGGCCCAAAGCCCTGGGACCTTGCACCCATGTAGGAGACCTGGAACAAACTCCTGGCTCCTGGCTTCAGATTGGCTTAGCTCCAGCTCTGGGCAGCTTCCCACGTCCCTGTATTCAATCAACTGCTGGTGTAGATGCAGTGCGAAGGGATTTTTAAAATGGAATTAAGGAGCCTGACATGGTCATGGTAGCCTAGTGACTAAAGTCTTTTTTTGCACACACAAGGATCCCCTATGGGCACCAGTTCTAATTCCAGCAGCTCTGCTTCCCATCCAGCTCCCTGCTTGTGGCCTGGGAAAGCAGTAGAAAACAGCCCAAGGCCTTGGGACCTTGCACCTGAGTGGGAAACCCAGAAGAGGCTCCTGGCTTTTGGTTTCAGGTCGGTGTAATT
>NW_024466256.1:0-16630 GCF_017591425.1 Ochotona curzoniae | reverse complement strand
GCCGGAGTCCAGCTCCAGCTGAATTCGGAGCTCGAGAAGAGTGCGTGAAGTAGGCGTAGAAAGAAGAGACGGACCACTACAATTCCAACATCATTGTGGACTCCGCGAGAAAGCTGTCCGCTTTATTTATACAGAAGCAGTACACAGTCTTTTTTAGGGCATTTTGACATGGCTTCAAGGGGGGCACAATTTACAACTGCTTGAGAGGCGAGTGAGGGAGGACCCCACATTCTTTGCTTATCTCGGCTTGCCAGCCCCTACTTACTTCCCTCAAGTCTGGGTCCCATCCTTGGCGCTGTCTGTGACAACCAGACCCCTACCTTGAATTACGCATGGGAAAAGGGCTGAGACCTTGGTTTATGGGGATTAGGGTATTGGTACCAAAGGTCATTAGGTCTGCAGTCCCACACAGTTTGCTAACTAAGCAAGAGTTACAACGACGGAAGGAACTGCAATTAGCAATGAGCCATGTTTACTCCATTTAGGTTTCTGCTCTACAATGGGCAAGTAAATGTTTCCAAAGATAACTCTACAGATAGTTTCACCTTAAGACAGGACATTATCCATTCTGATGTTGCAGCCAACATTTTCTCAGAAGACAGCACATCTTATTCAGTAATACATTCCTACTACATTTCTTATTCTATAACTTATCCATCACCTAATGAGAGAAATACATCAAAAGAGAAAAAACATAAAAATCTAAGACAAAAGTTTCAAACATTAAATCCCTCTACAACTGCAGGCTCTACAACCTCATAAATGATCAAACAATAATCAAAAGTATACATGATGTTGGTAAAGTCACCCTATATTTCCTCTAGTTAAAAAATTATGAAGGCAACCAAAGCAACTACATTTACTATGTTCTAAAGAGTTGAGAGTTGCAAGGACAGGCTAACCTTTAAGGTCACAGTAGCTATATTTTGCCATAGCAGGATAGCCTTTAGGGTCACAGTAACTATACTTTTACCATAGCAGGATGGCCTTTTGGGGTCACAGTAATTATAACAGGCTAACCTTTAGGGTCCCAGTAACAGGATAGCTATATTTTTTGTCATAGCAATTTCAACCCATACTCCCATCACTTCCATTAGTTTGTGAAACTCTTATCAGGCCATTTCCCAGAAAGCATGCTAAACATTTGGGCCAGATCTCAGAGCAATGGTTAGGCACACAATAAGGTGTCTGGAAACAGCATGGGCTTAATTGTACTCCTGTGCGCAGTTAAAGGCCCACTCACCAAGACATTATCAGTAACATTAATTTTTAAGCTCATGTTGGTTGTAAAAGCCATCTCACAGGGGCAAACTATGCCTAAAGATTGCAGAATTCTTAGTGGGGTGGTTGAGTGTCCATGCAAACAGGGGGTGAGACTGTGTCAAGGTGGTCAGAGAGAAATCCGCCGGGCCCTGCCAAACAGCTGGAAGCTCCCCAGGCCCTGCCAAGCAGGGGAGCTGTTCTCTTCACACCTTCGTGTCATCCATACCTACTGCACGGACCCCAGCACCAGGGTACCTACAGTACTGGGTATTGTGGGGAGGAGCCTCTTTCTCACATGCAGATGAAGGTGAGACAGAACCCCCCTCAGCCCAATATTCTTTAAGAAGGCTCCAGTCCCACCTGTGAGCACCCTGAGCTCCTAAAAGTTACCTCAGAAAGCTGCCCCATGGCCCAGTACGGTACTCTAGTGGCTAAAGTCCTCACCTGGCAACCACCGGGATCCCATATGATCCCAGAGAAGGAGAAAGAGAAAGATCTTCCATCTGCTGGTTCAGTCCCCAAGTGGCTGCAATGGCCAGAGCTGAGCTGATCTGAAGCCAGGAGCCAGGAGCTTCTTCTGGGTCTCTGATGTTGATGCGGGGTCCCAAAGCTTTGGGCCATCCTCTACTGCTCTCCTAGTCCACAAACAGGGAGCTTGAAGGGAAGTGGGCTGCCAGGACAGGAACTGGCGCCCATATGGGATCCTAGGGGACATGCAAAGAAAGGACTGCAGTCACCAGGCTACTGTGTTGGGCTCCTCCTTTCTTTTTAAAAAAATATTTATTTATTTTTATTGGAAGGACAGCTTTGACTGAGAGAATGAGAGACAGAAATATGATTTATCTGTTGGTTCACTCCCCAAATGGCCACAAAGGACAGGATGTGCTGATGTAAAGCCAGGAACCAAGAACTTCCAAGTCTCCCATGTGGCTGCAGGGTCCCAAGGCTTTGGGACATCCTCCTCTGCTTTCCCGGCCACAAGCAGGGAGCTGGATGGGAGGTGGAGCAGCAGGAACAGGAACCAGCGCCCATGGGGATGTGGTGATTGGAGACGGAGGATTAGGCAGTTGAGCCAATGCAGCGGGGTATTAGACCTTCTTTTTAATTTCTAATTTTAGTTATCCGAATTTTTTAAAGCTTCTTTTTTGTTAGTCTGGCTAAACAATCTATTTTATTTTTCCAATACCAGCTTTTATTATGATTAATCTTTCACATTTTGTATTCGTTTTACTTTCATTTATGTTTGCTCTGATTCCGATTTCTCTCCTCCTGCTAATCTGGGTTTGGTTTATTCTTTCTTTGTGAACAACGTCCTCGGTATTTTTATTGGGATCTGATTGAATCCATAAGTTTCTCGGGGCACTGTGGACATTTTGATCACATTAATTCTTCCAATCCAGGATCATGGAAGATTTGTCCCATTGTTTATGTGTTCCAGCTCTTTCATTGATG
Organism: Ochotona curzoniae; assembly: GCF_017591425.1. NCBI lineage: Eukaryota > Metazoa > Chordata > Mammalia > Lagomorpha > Ochotonidae > Ochotona > Ochotona curzoniae. The sequence goes on along the minus strand of NW_024466256.1, from coordinate 13,915 downwards.
TTTTGTGATTTTCATTGTATAGTCTTTCACATCTTTGGTTAAATTTATCCTGAAGTATTTCACTTTTTTGCAGCTGTTGTGAATGGGAAGACCTGGTTCACACAGGGGCTGAAGCACATGTTCTCATGTGTCTGCCTCTCAGAGATGTGAAGTTCAGGTCCCCAGTTTCTGAGGGAGCAGGAGCGTCTCCTATCAGATCCCCCCAGGAAGGATTCTGGGCTCCTGTCTGAGCTGCTGCAGCCAAAAGCCTGAGGGAACCAGAGCTGGGATTGTCTGAATCATGGCAAATACCCTGAAATAAAAATAACTTTTCCTTCTTGATCCTTGTCCTAAATACATATTCTCTTGCTTATTCAGTATTCTATGTTCTTTCATAGCTCCCCTATTATTTTTAGTTTTCAGTGGATCATTCGGTCCTAAGGGCAGTTGAGTGGAGACAAAACTCCCGTCACTACTTCCTGGAAGGAAAGCCAGTGGATGGGAGCCTTTCTTGTTTCCAACTCTCAAATAAGCAGAGGAATAAACTCAGAGAACGACTGTGAGAAAACCTCCATGGACACCTCTAAGGAAGGGTCAGGAAGAGCCCCTGGACTGGCCATGCAGTCAGCTGCTGAGAGGGGCTGCAGCCCAACTCCACGGACACAGAGGCCCTGACACCAGGATCCTTGTAGACCTTGTGCTCATCTGGCTGCCCCTCTGTGACCTTGGTGTAAACTGTAACAAGAAGTAAAACACCTGCCTGGGTTCTGGGAGCTTCTACAGGACATGATCCAAGCTGGGAGGAACACAGTGGAAAACCCCAATGTTGTGGAACCCCAATGATCAGAAAAGCAGATGACCTGGGGACCACTCCTGCAGCTGGCCTGGGAAGTGAGGGCAGTGTCATGGGATGGGCCTAGAGCCTCCGGGTCAGACATTGACTGCAGGTGTCCCTACCAGGATCAGGGCACAACACCCAGTTGGTGTCAGAGAATCAGAGACCTGCTTGGAGGGAGGGAAAAGCCCTCACTGACCCCGGGAGAGAGGAACAGCAAAAGAGAGCCAGCAAATAGAAACATTTCTATCACACTTCAGAGCTGCTGAACTAGGCCTTCCAGGCTGTCAGCCAGATGGTTAAAAATGAAAACAGAGGCAGAAGGGACAGCAATCCTGGCTACAGGTCCAGATCCAGCATCAGGCTCAGGGTGTGAGCTGTGCCCTCTGTGCCCAGCAGCAGGGCTGTGGTTCCCAGCTGGGACCTCCCAGGGTGAGGCCATGGATTCTGCTCCTGGCTGTGCAGCCTCAACCAGGTTCTCTGCATTTCCTCTGCCTTCAGTCAGCTATAGTGTCACACAGCCAAGGGAAGGGTAACTTAGCAACTCCTGGATTTCACTGTGGGCTTCAAGGAGCCCGGGAAACTGTATCTGTGTGGGGCACCGTGATAGGCAGCAAGACCCAGGGAGGTTCTGTGTTCTCAGCTGTGGCCTCTTCCTAAAGCTTCCTCCTGGGCTGCCCCAGCAGAAGAGAGGTCACAGTGTGTCTCCAATGTTCTGTGTCATCACTGACCACCTGTGCCCTTTATAGCCTCCCTGATGGAAAACCATGAATGTAGGCATGGGCACTGGGCACAGGGGTGGAGATGCAGCTTGGGACACCTGATCCCATCTCAGTGCTCTGTTGGAGTCCTGGCTCCACTTCCGGTCCAGCGTCCTTCCAGTGCACAAGGACACCTAGACTGAGTTCTGGGCTCTGGGATTTGGCTTGCTCCACCCCTACTGTTGCACATTTGGGGAGTGAGCCAGGGGATGGGGAAACACACTCCTTTTCACAAAGATAAAAAAAAATTTCAAATAAAAAATAAGTTTCTGTATCTTGTGGTGCTCTCTGCTCATGGGTCCAGGGATTCCCAGTGTGAGTGACAGTGGGATTGATCATGGGACTCTCAGAGAATGCAGGTACCTTTGACCTTGGCTGTGCCCTGTCTGGATATGAACACTGGGAGCTGAAACATCACAAGCTGAGACTGCAGTGACTGCCCCTCCCCCCCACATCACAGCTAAACAGGAAGGTGTGTGGGGGGGGTGGGCCTCCCTGGGGTTCATACAGCTGATCTGGACTTAGGACTTCCTGCCTTGCCCAGCATCTTGTTAGAGTCCTACCCAGCAGCCTGGGGGTCAGAGGTCAGAGGTCAGAGGGAGCTGTGGCTCAGAACTGGGTGCATCATAGGCTCATGTTTCCCACCTCATGAGCCTAGAGCATCATAAGCAAAACTGTTGTTAGCTGTGCCACCTGCACCCAGGTCTCTGCCAGAGCCGTCCCTCACCATGTGGGGCCAGGGCCCAGGTATGTGACCATTTGCAGGGGAGGCTGAGGTCCGGTGGGAATCCTGTTTCCCCTCCTTCTTCCAGAGTGTGCTCTGAGGCAGCTCTGTCAGCACCCACCTGAAGCAATACAGATCCTCTGCCCGCTCCAGACTGTCCCAGGCATCCATTGCCTGCCTATGGGACCCCTGGTAACCATGTCTGTAGTCCTTGGTTCTTGCCATGGTCCAAGCCTTTGTCTGCTTGGGCTATTGCCTTAGGCCCCCACTTAGCCCTGTATGTCCAGGGCTAGGTCCTGAGCCCTCTCTTATCTCAGTCGCTCACTCCCTGGGTGCCCCATCTCTGTTCCAAGTGGAACCACCTGCCCATTGTCTTTCTCTTGCACAGACATTTCCCATCAAGTCTCTGTCTAGTGGTCACCGCCAGCCCTGCAGTGTCACTCACTTCTCAACGACATCGCAGCTCCCACCGCTCCTGCATTTTTTGCCTGGGCAGCACCCCCTCGCATCTTCCCTCCTAGTTGCCCTTCTCCCATGGTGATGCCATCCCCACACCGGCATGGCCTGAAGCCCTGGGTGTCCTCCTCTCCTCCTCCTCTTTCCCTGGATGCAGTCCACAGGAAGTGCTGTGCATCCATCTGCAGAAGGATCCAGAACCTCATCTCTCCACTCTACCCTCGCCCACACTCACTACAGTGACTGGCATCCCTGCCTGGACAAAGCAGGAGCCCCTACAGCTTTGTCTCCAGCCTCTCAGTCTCTCAGCCCTGTCCTCATACAGCAGCCAGGGTGGTCCCTGGACAGGAGAAGGTGCACGTCCCTCCTCTGCTTGGAACTGTCTCATGACTGCCACCTCACTCAGAGCCAGGGCTGAAGCTTCCTGTGAGCTTCCTGTGAGCTTGTGTCCTGCTGGATGGAGGTGCCGACCCAGCCTTCCTAATGGCTACTTGCTCTGTGTGCAGACTTGCTCCTGCCTAGGGCATTTGCACTGGCCGTCTCCTGCCTGCAGAGCATCTCCCCAGATACTTTTGCAGAAGACTCATTGTGTCCTTCCAACCTTTCTCAGGGTCACCTCCTCAGGGCAGTGCATGCTGACCATGATGGTGAGACAGTCAGCTGCCGACATGTAGGCTCCACTCAGGCCAGCTAAGGAGGGTGTGGTGAAGGAGTTATGAAACAAACTTTTGGATACCAGTTTCAGGGAACTTAATCTAGCTGTTAGATAAGTAACAGTTATTTAGGGTTTAGGTTGTTAGGCAGAAGCAGTTTAGCAGAGCTTGGCAGCTTATTTTTTTTACCAATCAGTGTACAAACAAGCAACACTACAAACCAGTAATCATAAACTACTAGGTCTTAGTTAGTGGGTCCTGAGGAGGCTCTGAGAGGGGAAGGGACAATAAGGGACTCTGACTCCAGGGCTCAGCCTTGACCCTGCTGAAGGCTCTGTCCACTCTGCCCTCCTTACCCCATCTCAAGGTGAGGGGCTCAGGCAGCCCCTCGTGCTCCACGTGGCATGTGTATCTCTGCTCCTCTCCAGAAGGCACCAGCACAGCTGCCCACTTCTGGAAGGTTCCATCACCTGAAGGCCTGGTCTCCACCAGCTCTGTGTCCTGGGTCAGGTCCTCCCCATCACGCTGCCAGGTGAGTGTGATGTCCTTGGGGTAGAAGCCGAGGGCCCAGCACCTCAGGGTGGCCTTCTGGTCAGATATTGGGTGGTGGGTCACCTGTGTTATGGGTGGTTCTGAGGGAAGATTTGGAAAATTCAGGCCTTTCATGTTTTTCATCAGACACCAAAGCTGCACTCAGTGACCATCCTGAGAGTGGACAGGAGGACTGGGGTGTAGGAAAGAGTGAAACCCCAACCTGGCTTGCATTAAGACAGTGGGATAATCTACAGTTTAGTAAGTTCTAGAATCAGCTACAGCCCTGGGTATGAGCCTCTGGAAGGACTCAGAGTGGAGGGAAGGTGTTTGGTCTTGTCCTGAGTGGAGGCTGAGAAACCCAGAAACCCTGGAGTGAAACCTCCCAGTGCATTGGCTTGAGGTCGAGGGTAGGCCTTTGTAGGGGTCACTGTTCACAGGGGCCTGCCAGAGTCTAGGTTACCAACAGGGTTATTTCCAGATTATTCTATGACCCCTTCTCCCCCAACCCAGGTCCCTCATTTACACTGAAGGAAGGGCAGGTCTCAGGCACTGGACCCAAACCAGGAGGCACGTCCCGGCTATTGTCTTTGAGGAGAGGCAGATGCTTGCCTGGGTCCCATTTTCCTCCCCTCCTTGCTGTCCCAATCCAAGGGAAGGTGGGAGGGCGGCCCCTCTGAGCCCCGCACACCCCTGCGCTGCAGAGTCTCCTGCCCCATCGCAGGTATCTGCGCAGCCACTTCACACACCTGTCCTCCAGGTAGGCCCTGTGGCGATCAGTGTAACCTGCCAACTGCCACTTGCGCTTGCTGATCTGAGCCGCCATGTCGGCCGTGGTCCAGGTGCTCAGGTCCTCATTCAGGGGGAGGTAATCCACGCCATCGTAGGCGAATTGCCGGTACCCGCGGAGGAGGCGCCCGTCCGCCCCGACCTCGCAGCCGTACATGTACTGGATGGTGTGAGAGCCTGTCCCGCCCGCGGTCAGCCCTGGCCACGCAGCTCCGCCCCGCCCTCACCGACCCGCGGGGATTTCAGCTGAAACCGAAAATGAAACCCGGTTGCGCCTCGCGGGCTCCTCCCGCCGAGGGTCTCCGCGGGGCGCGCAGTCTCCGGGTGGGGGGATTTCGGCCCCAGGGACCCGGAGCGCCCTGGGCGCACGTGGGGAGGGCTTGGGTCACTCACCGGCCTCGCTCTGGTTGTAGTAGCCGCACAAGGTTTTCAGGTCCCCGAGGGCAACCAGTGCGTAGTTCTTGTAAGTCTGTGTCTGCTGGTCCCAGTACTCCTGCTCCAGCTGCTGTATCCACGGCGCCCGCGGCTCCATCATCGGGTTCTCGGCGTCGCTGTCGAAGCGTGTCGTTCACGTAGCCGACTTCGATGAAGCTGGGCTCCCCGAGGCCGGGCCGGGACATGCCAGTGTCGAAATACCTCAGGGAGTGGGACCCTGGGGGAGAGAGGGGCTGAGATCTGGGCCGACCCCCGCCCGGAGCGGGACGCTGTGGCACAAGTTCCCTGAGGCAGGAGGGGAAGAAAGGTGCCAGTGGTCCCAAGACAACAAATGGGTGGGGAGGGATGTAACATCAGGAGCTGCTTCCCGGGGTCTTGCGTTCCCCTCTGCATGGTCCCTCTCTCCTGCCCCGCAGAGCCCGTCTCCCTCCCAACCCGCACTCACCCACACGAGTCTCGGTCAGGGCCAGGGCCCCCGCGAGCAGCAGGAGGAGGGTCCTGGGAGCCATGGATCCGCCCTTGGGTTGGGGAGACTCTGATCCCGGAGTCTATGTGCGGACTTTATAACCGGGATCTGGCGGTGCTGACTGGCTCTCCAGAAACGGAGCGTCCAATGGGAGCTTACCCAGGTTGGGAGCAGGAAAGTGACTCCTCACTGCTGGGCTTTCCTTCTGCAGACCTCCCGCAGACTGAGACCCTGAGGACCACACTGGTACTGGAGACTGCCCTGACCACGTGCCCCATGCTTCCAAGGCTTGTGTGTTGTCCCCTCCCTGACGCCATGCCGGGCGCTGGCTGAGGGAATCCCGAGAGACCTAGACTGAGCTTCACTCCCCTTTAACTTCCTTGACCCCTGGACTCTTCTAGAGGGAAATTCAGCTCCAGGGATCTTGATGAAGGAGCCCAAGTGAGCTAGGAAGCACAGGAAGAGACACAGGGTTTCCTCTATCTCCCCTCCTCCCACCTGTGCCTGAACCCCGGAGCGGGAGCCCCCAGAGTCCCTGTCCTGCGTTTTCTCAGCCCCAAGTGCAGCACAAACCTGACAGGTGTGTGTGGCCTGGCCACACTCTAGAGTGAGCAGCATCCCAGACACGCTTCCACAGCCCCAGGTGCACTTTCGTAGGCATGGCACCCATCCTTTGGTATCCTCATCCTCACCCCCAGCCCTGAGCCTGTGTGCGTGAGTCCAGAGCACAGGCAGCATCATGTCCCTCCTTATCCACCAGGAATTGACCCAGGCCCCCCAGGGGATATGGAATTCCAGGATGGTACTGACCCCTGCACTGTACACACCTATGACAAAGTTAATAAATATGATTTGAGCAGTAACATACTAGCAACAGTAGGCGATAATAAAACATCCAGTTACAGCAACGCATTGTGTGGGAGCTCTGCTATTTCTGAATGTGTCATGGTGCTCTGTCCCTCTCCCTGTGACAGTGTGAGGGGCTGAAAAATCTCAGTGTGAGGATGGAGAAGGGTGGCTGCTGTGCAGAGACGCCCTGAGGCATAGTTAGCTATTTAGTGTTTCCTCTAGAAGCTTCTACATATTTTAATCATCTCAAGGTTGCCACTGTGTAATGCAGACAGTGAGTCCTTCACCTGTGTTCATGCATTAGATGTTAGAGAACAATGAGGGATCGAGGGCAAGGAGACGGAAAGACTGCAATGTGACTGCAATAACTCAGGCTGGGCCAGCTGGAAGTCAGGAGCACAGACCCACTTAAAGTGTTCCATGGACCAAGTACTTGGGCAATCAGCACTGCCTCCCAGATGCACAATAACAGGTTCTTGAATTTGGAGAGGTTTGTCACTCAAACTTGGGCACTGACTGATGGGATGATGGCATCCTAAGCAAACAGCTTAGCTCTGTTCGCTGCCGGGCAGTGATGAACTTGGTGCATGGAGCTGATAATCACATGCATGTGGACTGATGGTCAATAGCCAAAGTTCATTAACAGCGTCAGACAGAAGTTCACACAGGCATCAGGGTGGAGGGTTTAAGGAATTTATATTCCAATAGCAAGGGGGAGTTGACCTGAGACCTTGTGAGTTCTTGGCCTATTTATTCCTGTATCAACTGCTCCAGAGCCTTCCCCACAGGATTGCAAGTAGCCCTGGCTCCACACTGGCAAGGTTTCCCAATGTCTCCTCCTACAAATCTAATAAACTGCTTCCTAAACACCCTTATTTTCTGTTTTATTTAAAAGTCTCTTATTTGACACACACACACACACACAGATTCATCTGGTCTGCTGAAGAAGCGCAGAGGGAGCACAGTCCAGGCCTGTGAAAGAGAAGGAGGGAGCAGAGCACCTGGCATCTTCTGCTCTCCCAGATGCATTAATAATACCAGGGCAGCCAGGAGTCACACAGATGCTCAATCAGGGACCCTTGGATTGCAGGTGGCTGGCTTCTTGGTATGCCACAGTGACTAATGTGGCCTGCCTTTCATATAAATAAGGCAAAATAAATAAATAGATCTTTAATTGACTGACTTACGGCTACATCTCACTTTAGAGAAACATCTAAAGTTCATGAAAGCATTGAGAAAGGACCTAATAGGCAGGTCTCAATAGCCAGTATGTGAAAAATGCTTAAGTTCATCAGTTGCTAGGGAAATGCAAATCAAGTCAAGGTGATATCCGCTGATCCCTGTCAGAATGGCAGTTACAGAAGGAGAGTGACAAACACGTGATCCGTGCACAGGAACAGCCTGGTCCTTTGAAGGGCTCAGCAGACAGGATAGCCTAACCCAGAAGAACCCCCATCTCAGGGCCAACTAATTGCATAGGGGCCACTATAGGGTCAAACTGCCTGGCAGGGCTTTTCCTTTGGCATTTAACTGAGTCCAGGCTGAAAATGGACGTTCAGATAGAGTCTTGTGAAGAGTGATGAAATACACCCTGATTGACTATGGACATCTTTGTATCTTTAAGCCAAAGAACATGTTTATCGCCTTTGGTCACAGTAAAGTGCAGTGCAATAATTCATCTTCTCGAAGCTGTGTTAGTTATTAGTTCCCAAAATGTAGCAACTGGAAACTCAGAAAACGTTTATTGTCTTCCACTGTTTTATATAAAAATGTTCATGTGTTTATTTTCATTTAGTTGACCTGAACAGTGACAGAAGGAGTGAAAGGAGAGAGCTGTCTTCCTTTTGCTGTTCCTCTCTCTGATGCCCCCAGCTGCTGGAGCTGGGCCAGGCAGGAGTCAGGTGCCCAGGACCCGGCCCAGGCCTCCCTGGTGGGTGCAGGGGTCCAGGTCCCCAAGCCTTCCTCTGCCTCCTTCCAGGAGGCACCAGCAGGAAGCTGGGTCCCAAGTGGAGCAGCCAGGAGGCAAATGGGGCTCTGATATAGGATGGGGGATCTCAAAGGGAGCGCCCCCACTTCTGCTGCCCGCCTGCCCCGTCCCCGGGGTTCTGATGTCAGGAAGCAGGTGAAGTTGACTGAGGCTTCTGCTCAGACTGTCCCAGGGAGCAGTGGAGCTGAGAGCCAGGGCTGCCCCATCTGAGGCTGGGCTGGACAAGCAGGACTGCCCTGTGGCGCCCTCTGGTGGTCAGTGGAAGAGGCCTCAGGTCCTTTCCTCAGGGCTGTGTGTGCCAAGGCTTAAGTCCTGATTCAGAATCTATGCTAGTCCAGCATCACTTTCAGTTATAACTGGGACCTTAAGTCCGGTGCAGACACACCAGGAAGAAATTAAGCTTCCTTTTCGGACGGCCATGGCGGCGGGCGGAGATGGACGCGTGTCCCCTGCACTCCAGCCGCGCCGACCCGGCCAGGAGCGTTCGCTGCGCCCCCGGGACGCTATGGGAGTCCGGTGTCCAAGCGGAAGCCGGCCGCGCTCCTAGGCGTCCCCCTCGGGTGAGGACCTGACCTGTGTACCCCGCGACTGCAGGAGGGCAGGTGGCCCGGTGGAGGAGTGCGCGGCCCCTGGTTCCCCAGCCTGAGGAGACCCCAGGGGGCAGCCAGCTCCCAGCCACAGCCGCATGAAGGACCAGCCCACAGAGGGGCTGTGGTGGACACCGCTTGTCACCAAGGCGTGGCAGAAATGGAATAAATAAACGATAGTGGATTGTGAAAAAAAAAAAAAGAAATTAAGCTTCATCTTCAAATATGAGGAACATCAAGGAGTTCACATACATGCTAAAACAAAAATCAAAATTAAATACTGTTTCTTAATTGTGTAAGCCAATTTTTAAAAGTTTAATTTATGTCTATTTGAAGTGGAGGCTTATGGAGAGACAAAGATCTTCCATCCACTGGTTTGCACTTCCATCACATGGCTGCACAGCTGAAGCTGAGCCATGTGAAGCCAGGAGATTCTTCCGGATCCGCAACATGTGCGCAGATGCAGATGGGCAACTGTAGCCATTTTAAGAGTGAACCAGCAGGTGGAATATCTCTCTTTCTCCCAGTCACTCTGACTTTTTTTTTAAAGATTTATTTTTATTATTTTTTATTGGAAAGGCGGATATACAGAGAGGAGAGACAGAGCGGAAGATCTTCCATCCAATGATTCACTCCCCAAGTGAGCCGCAACGGCCGGTGCTATGCCGATCAGAAGCCAGGAGCCTCTTCCGGGTCTCCCACACGGGTGCAGGGTCCCAAAGCCTTGGGCCGTCCTCGACTGCCTTCCCGGGCCACAGGCAGGGAGCTGGAAGGGAAGCGGGGCTGCCGGGATTAGAACAGGCACCCATATGGGATCCCGGGCGTGCAAGGCGAGGACCTTAACCACTGCGCCACCGCGCTGGGCCCCACTCTGACTTTAAAATAAATCTTTAAACATCTTAAAAACAACTCTGTCAGAGCCAGTGCTTTGGCACAGCAGGATCAGCCATTACTTGAAACACTGGCATCCCATAATGGAGCCAGTGTGAGATTAGAATGCTCCACTTCTGATCAGTCCCTGCTTTGCACCAGGTAAAGCAACAGAAGATGGCCAAGTCCTTGGTCCCTGGTACCCATGTGGGAGATCTGGAAGAAGCTCCTGGCTCTTGGCTTTGTATCAACCCAGTTCTGCTCATTGCAGCTATTTGGGGGTGAACCAGCAGATGGAAGTTTTTTCTTGGGGATTTCCTGCCAGCAGGGCTCCGAAACCATGGAGGGGGTGAGGTGACAGTGTTCTTCAGGCATAAGAAGCCCTGGAGGCAGTCTAATAGAGCATGTCTGTTCATTGTAATGCAAGTAGAAACTTACATAGACTAAGAAAGAGGAAGGCATGGGGGTGGGGCATCGCCCGACAGTCCTTCCACCCAACAATGGCACTGTAATTGGTTAGAAGGCACTTCTATTTCTCTAGACTCTCCAATCACGTCACGGGTCGCATAGAGCACTCACGAATGGCAGGTTGGCAAGGAGTCATGTAGACCAGGTAGGCTTGGAGGTAATGTGGGCTGCACCTGGCTCCTCAGGGTTGTTTATCAAGGAAGTCACAGCACAGCTCGTCCAAGGACAGAGAAGAGAGACTGGGGTGCAATCCATCACCCTTGCCTGTATGACCAGTGAAGAAGGTCAGGTTGAGGTCTTGATTAGCCAAAACCATTGTCAGGGCGTTCCCCTGGGGACAGGTGTGCTGCGTGCCTAGGACCTCCCACATAGGCCAGGCAGGCAGAGATCCAGGGGCGATCTCCCACAAGATCTGTCTCTGTCTCCCATTACTTCTCCTTTTCTCTTTCTCCATACCCTGCCCTTCAAATGACAAAATAAATAAATCTTTTCAAAATTTCTGAAAAAAAAATACTGAGAAAAGAGTTGTGATTTTAAAATAAGAAACCATGTGAAATGGGGCCAATCTTGCAGCAGGTGGCCACAGCCTTGATGAAGCTCACATGCCTTGGTTTGATTCATGCTGACCTTAAAGCTGAAAACATAATGCTGGTTGATCCCGTTTGTCAACCCTAGTAGTTAAAGTCATTGACTGGTTCTGCTAGTCAGGTTTCCAAAGCTGTGTGCCCAACCTGCTTATAGTCACATTCATACAGACAAGTGGTTAATTATGAAAACGATTTTACATTGCAGAGCTCTTACATTTAACATGTTGCACAGAGCTACAAATAATATTTATTTATTCATTTATTTATTTACAGATTAAAAAATAAAAACCTGCCAAGGCTAGTTGTGGGCAATCGGGAGAGCAGGTGAGCCTCCAGCTGGGACACTGCATCCCACATGACAGATCCTGGATGGCAGCTGACTCGCCTCTGATTCCAGCTTTCTGCAAATGAACATTTTGAGAGATACAAGGTCGTGACTCAAGGCCTTGGCCCCTGCCACCCACGTGGGAGACTCAAACTGAGTTTCAGGCTGCTAGTTCAGGGCTGGCCCAGCCATGGCTGTCACAGGCATCTGGAGAGTGAAATAGTCCTTGGGGGAGCCCTCTCACTCTCTTGCTCTCTTTCTCTCTTTCCCTTAAAAATCTGAAATAAATACATTTTAAAAGTTTTTTAGATTCCCAGTCCTGATTGATGTGCTAGAAATCAGACCAGTGGCTGCAGGAGGTGCCGAGGATGGTTTATGATCCACAGGAGCCCAGCTGTGTCCTGGAGGCTAGAGATGCTCCCTGGTGTGGCTGGTGTTTGCCAGCGGGTCACTGTGACAGTGCACTGCACACTCACTGTTGGCCTGCCCTTCTCCATGCATACTGTCCTGCGTTCGAGTCTATGGTTCTGGTCTCTGAATCAATTTCTGTAAGGCAATATCCACTCCTTCCCACTGAAGCCCTGAGAAATGCTGTGTTAAAGAAAGTTTGGTGCAGTTCTTTAAATCCCAAGAAATAAGTGCCCTTGAAGCAGATATGAAGAGGAAAATGTAAAGTGTGGTGATAATCTTAGGAGCAGACAGCAGAAGAGCTGTGGGATTGGTTTCCAGGCCCAGAACTAGAAATCAAAACCCGAACAAGCCTGTAGCAGTGGGTGAATGAAATGATGCCCTAGTGATATGTGAGAGAATCATGAGCAGGGACTAATGAGTTGGACTGACGCTCTGTAAGAACTTGGGGAAAACTGGGACTTACAGGGAGTTGAGTAGGGGGTGCATGAAGAACTCAGGCCTTGGATTTTGCGATGGGAAGAACATACAGATAGTGGCTGTGTGCCGATGCCCACCAGAGGCTGTCCAGCTCAAGAGGTTCAAGAGGCTCTGGACACCAGGGGGTGAGGTAACTGACACCCGTCACTCACCCCCCAGCTTCTTGCTCCAGCATCACAGACTGCTCATGGAGTTCCCACCCCAAGTGGTTATGGGTGGCCTGGGCATAGCAATCAATATTCCCATCTCCAAGCCTGGCCTGGGACTGCCCCCACTGAGGGCTCAGCCTGCTAAAAACAACTGTTAAAGAGATGTAAAGCATTTCCTGAAGAACAAACAGAGTTGTCAGAGTTGAACACATGACCCCGGACATAGTAGAGATTTAAACAATCTGAAAACCATGGAAAAGGTGCATTGACAGAAGAGGCTAAGTGCAAGGTAGAAGAGTTGTAAGAATTAATCTTCATCTGTATCCATCTCGTTTTGTAGGTAAATCCTAGCAAGCATTCAAGCATGGCTCCTTAGCTTACAGGAGGCTACATCCAAACATCATGAAAAATGGAAGTGAACAACAACTGCAGGTGAATCTCAGGGGCTGCACAGAGATGTCCTGTGCTTGCCTCTGCCTCAGGGAAGATCCAGGACAGCGAAGACTGAGAGAGCCCTTTGAATTATCAGACAGGTGGTGGAAACAGCACAAGGGTTTAAAAAAAAAAGAAAGAAAAGAATGGTGTTGGGAGAGCAATACAGCACTCTGTAACCGTGTGGGAGAGAATTCCAGGGATGGGAAAGCTTAGGGACCCCCACCTTAGCTATACACGAGTGGCTGTAATTTCCAGAGAGCTGCACAATACTCAGGGGTTTTAAATCCAGTCTCAAACTGACTATGGCAAACACTTGTGGCCACAGCAAATGACCATTTATCAAAATAACCCACATCGATCCTCCTCCCATCCCAAGGATGGAGGCTGCTGTAGCCCAGCCGCTGGATCCCCCACCTTCATCCTGCAGCTTTATGATCACAGCCATCAAAGTCACAAGCACGGTGTCAGCCATGCTCACTGACCCCAGGGGACAGGCTCCCTCCATATCCTGAAGATCCCATTGTTGATGTTGCCCGTCCTGGACTCAGTCATGCTCACCCTGTGACAGCTGGAGAAGGCCTCTCAGAGCTACACAGCTCCAAGCACCCAGCTGTCAAGACACAGTCTTTTATATAACTTGCATTCGGCCCTTTGGAACTGGAGACATAGATAGAGCCTTCCCAGGTCCCACAGCTCCAGGACCACTAAGGTTGGTGCCATAACCTGCAGCACCACTTGTGCAAACAAATCCTGTGGACCTGAGTCAGGTCTGCCCCCACAACCCCATCTGTGATACTGTGCTGTTGTTACTTCAAATCCCGGTCTCATCCTCACCTGCCAAGCACAGCTTGAAGAACTTGTTGTTTGGATCCCATAGATCCAGGATCACAGGTCCTGCTGACACAAGCTCCAACATCAACCCTGCTTGTCTGGATGTGAGGAGAATCCCTCTGTGTCCTGCAGCCCCAAGACCTCGGCTGCTCCTGTCACAAACCCCAGTGTAGCCAGCCTTTGTATTTGGAAACTCCTGTCCACAGCGCAGTCACGCCACCACCTCCATGAAGAGCTGCAGTCTGGCCCGTCACAGCACTGTGGACATGGCTGGTATTGGCTGTGGCTGGAGAAATGACACAGAGGCAGC
>NW_024466255.1:0-78495 GCF_017591425.1 Ochotona curzoniae | reverse complement strand
GACCTGAAACCAAGAGCCAGGAGCCTCTTCTGGGTTTTCCACTTAGGTGCAAGGTCCCAAGGCCTTGGGCTGTCTTCTTCTGCTTTCCCAGGCCACAAGCAGGGAGCTGGAAGGGATGTGGGGACCTCGGGATTAGAACTGGTGCCCATATGGGATCATGGTGTACTCAAGGTGAGGACTTTAGCCGTGAGGCTACTGCCCTGGGCCCTTCATTTTTATTGGTAAGTCAAATATGCAGAGTAGGGAGAGAGAGGAAAATCTTCCATCCACTGATTCCCTCCCCAAGTAGTCACAACTGCCAGAGCTGAGCTGATCAGGAGCCAGGAGCCTCTTCCAGGCCTCTTACACGTGTACAGGGTCCCAAGGCTTTGGGATGTCCTCAAGTGTCTTCTTCGGCCACAAGCAGGGAGCTGGATGGGAAGCAGAGCTGCTGGGATTAGAACCGGTGCCCATAGGGGATCCTGGTGTGTGCAAGGCAAAGACTTTAGTCACTAGGCTACCATGACCATGTCAGGCTCCTTAATTCCATTTTAAAAATCCTTTCGCACTGCATCTACACCAGCAGCTGATTGAATACAGGGACGTGGGAAGCTGCCCAGAGCTGGAGCTAAGCCAATCTGAAGCCAGGAGCCAGGAGTTGTTCCAGGTCTCCTACATGGGTGCAAGGTCCCAGGGCTTTGGGCCATCTTCAGCTGCTTTCCCAGGCTGCAAGCAGGGAGCTGGGTGGGAAGCAGGGCCACTGGGATTAGAATCAGCGCCCATATGGGATCCCAGCACATTTAAGGTGAGGCCTTTAGCCCCTGGCCACTGCACAAGCACATTCTTGTATCTTAAACCAAAGAACACATTTATCACCTTTCAGTTAAAGTAACTAAAGTGCAACAATCCATCCTCACTGGAAACTCTAACAGTCATCAAGAGTGCATAATGAATTTCCCCAAATTTAGCAACTGGAAACAACAAGAGGAAACATTTATTGTCTTCATTGTTTTATATAGAAACATCCATGTGTTTATTTTCATCTAGCTGACAAAAGAGTGACAGGGGAGTGAAAGGAGAGAGCTGTCTTCCTTCTGCTGCTCCTCCCCCAGATCCCACAGCAGCTGGAGCTGGGCCAGGCAGGAGTCAGGAGCCCAGGACCCGGCCCAGGCCTCCCTGGTGGGTGCAGGGGTCCAGGTCTCCAAGCCTTCTTCTGCCTCCTTCCAGGAGGCACCAGCAGGAAGCTGGGTCCCAAGTGGAGTAGCCAGGAGGCAAATGGGGCTCTGACATGGGATGGGGCATCTCAAAGGGAGCGCCCCCCACTTCTGCTGCCCGCCTGCCCCGCCCCCGGGCTCTGATGTCAGGAAGCTTGGAGGTTGACTGAGGCTTCTGCTCAGACTGTCCCAGGGAGCAGTGGAGCTGAGAGCCAGGGCTGCCCCATGTGAGGCTGGGGTGTGGCGCCCTCTGGTGGCTGGTGCAAAAAACCTCAGGCCCTTTCTTCAGGGCTGTGTGTGCCAAGGCAGATGGCATTTCCTGAGCTGGTGCTAGAGGGGAGAGAGAGAGAGAGAGAGCGCTGGTGGGTGACAGGAGCCCAAGCACTTGGTCATCTTCTTCCTTGGGCACATCGGCAGGGGGCTGGACCAGGTGCAGAGCTGACCCAACACCAGGGTAAGGGAAGCTGGCATTGCAGGTGGCGGTGGAAACAGGTGCACCACAATGCTGGCCTTGACCTTGTTTTAAAGACTATGATCCAATCACAGGAGCCGCCCTGCCCTCCAGCTTCAGCTGGGAGTCATCACCCCAAAGGTTAAGACCTTCATATTACAGACCTTTGGGAGCGGGGACTGGGGGCTCCAAACACTCAGCAAAACAAAGTTCAGATCAAGGTGCCAGAACACGGAGACCTTGGTGTGGGGATGGCAGCTCTCATTGTGTTGTTCTGTGGCTTTGCTCCCGTGCACGCAGAGGGCGAGTGCTGTCTCTGTCCATCTTCCTGGCTTTCTGGACTGGGATCTTGCTGTGTTCCTGTCCCACCTCACTGACTATAAGCCTCCATCTCCAAACACAAGCACATTGTGGGTCAGACTGATGCCTGAGAACTCTGTCCGCTGCCCCCGCTCCCTGACCCCCACAGCTCTGCACACAGCAGGAGTGAGCTATGCCACTTAGATACCTGGCTGCCCTGCCAGCTGGTCTCTTGGAGCTCAGCAACGCACCACATCATGGTCTAACCACCTAGCCCCTCAGCGTGGCAGCCCCTGGCCACCCACTGTCCTGCCGTCTCTTGGGCCCGAGGGTTGAGGGTTCATGGGTGGCTGCAGGGTGTAGGGCCTCGTGGTCTCTCCCCTGGGTCATGGACTCTCGAGGTTCTGCATATGCACCCAGGCAGACACAGACTTCAGGGCTCAGAGATTGAGGGCAGTAGGTGAGCTGAGGCCCAGGCTCCTGTCTGAGGATTGGGGTGCCAGGGTTCCCTCAGGGAAAAGGACTCTAAAGTTCAAGAGGTCCCAGCTGTGCAGGGAGCCCAGGGGTTTTGGGTGCCCACAGTGGCCTCCAGCCTCCTGTGTATCCAGCTCACATCCTCAGGGAATTCCTGGCCTGCCTCCAGTTGTCCACTGTGACAGCTGGAGGCTGTGACAGCGAGCTGCTCAGTGCTGGGCAGAGCAGTGTGTGAGGCCCTAGGGCAGAGAGCGTCCCCCAAGCCCTGTGCATGGAGGGCAGGGCTGGTGCCCACAGCGGCAGCACAGACACCTGTCCTCTGTGGCCCAGGATGAGGACAGCTGCCCAGCGCAACCCATGGGATCCCGTAGTCAGCCTTCCCACGCCGACTCCCTCGCTCTCCCTCTGTCACACTGGTGCGCTTTACAAGGACCCCCCACTCTCCCACCTCCACCTCCCAATCACCCTCCAGGTCAAAGACAACCCTGATGTGAGTCCCCGTGGAGAGGCCTCAGCAGCGGCAGAAACACGTGACAGGGACTTGGGAGTCTGGGGTCCAACTCCAGAGGCTGAGGGTACCTGCTATGTATGTGAACAACCCAGGCACCGGCGCTCAGGGTCTGAAACCCCGTCTCTGTCCTGAGCTACGGGTCGCTTAGTGGCCAGACAACACCCATGGCACTGTGAACTGTGGGAAACAGGCCCGATTCTGAAACTGTGACGGGGCCGGGGCTCCCCTGTGTCGTTCCAGGGGCTGGGAGTCCGGAGACCCCGGTGGGACAGGTCAGGCTGAGCCAGGAGCAGGGAGGTCGCGGGCTTCTGCGCTCAGCGTTGTGGCCACACGGGGGCGCCACCGCCCCGCTCCCGGCTCCTGCCTGCGCGCCAGGAGGGACCGCGCGTCGCTGTGGGATGAACCCGCTCTGGGCTGACCTGGGCTGCAGCGGGGCTCAAGGTGGGGGCTGCGGCAGAGACCCGAGGAGAGAGAAGGCAGGGCCATGGTGTGTCCCTGAGGTTTGCACCTCGCCCTGCCTTGCCTGTCTCCAGCTCGGATCAGCGCTGAGAAGCAGAACCACTTCCCTCCACTCCCTGTTCCTTTCTGGGGCTGTTTCTTCCCTGAGCTGTCCATCCTCACCACCTTTCCTGAGGGAGGTTCATCTCCGTCAGGGCCACAGGCAGTGAGCCCCAGGGTCTTTTCAAAACGTGTTGTTTCCGTGCAGGTTAGCTGGAGTGTAGGTGTGTGTGGGATCAGCCCCAGCAGGACCAGGGTGTTCCTGCCTGAGGACTCAGCTCCCCAGGCTCACCTCGCCGCCTGGCACGGTTCTCACAGGTCCTCTTGGGGAGACCACCTTGCCCTGCCCACCGATGGGTCATGTCAGCCACCCTCTGTTCCTACCTGTTTTGCTTTTGTTCACATTTCTTTTGCCACATTACAACATTAAGGTCCGGGCCTGGTGTGGTGGCCTAGTGGCTAAAGTCCTCGCCCTGAATGCGTCCAGGATCCCATATGGGCACTGGTTCTAATCTTGGCAGCTCCACCTACCATCCAGCTCCCTGCTTGTGGCCTGGGAAAGCAGTTGAGTACGGCCCAAAGCCTTGGGACCTTGCACTCATGTGGGAGACCCGGAAGAACTCTTGGTTCCTGGCTTCAGATCAGTGCAGCACCTGCCATTGTGGTCACTTGGGGAGTGAATCATTGGACGGAAGATACTTCTCTCTGTCTCTCCCCCTCCGTATATTTCTGACTTTGTAATAAAAATAAATAAATCTGAAAAAAAAAGAAAGAAAAAGCAAAACGGTAAGGGCCCACCATAGTGGCTCAATGGCTAAATCCTTGCCTTGCATGCACCAGGATCCCATATGGGCACCACTTTTTGTCCTGGCTGCTCCATTTCCTATCCAGCTTCCTGCTTGTGGCTTGGGATTCAGTAGGGGATAGGGCAAAGCCTTGAGACCTTACCCCTGCAAGGGAGACCCAGAAGAAGCTCCTGGCTCTTGGCTTTGGATAGGCTCAGCTCTGGCATTTGTGGCCATTTGGGGAGTGAACCAGGAGATGGAAGATCTTTCTCTCTGTCTCTCCTTCTCTCTGTAAATCTGATCTGCCTTTCCAACAAAAATAAGTCAATTTTTTTTTGGTAAAAATTATTTGAAAGGAAAATTGTGAGAGAACAAGAGTGAGATTACTTTTCCATCTGCTGGTTCACTTCCCAGATGCCTGCAACAGCCACTTCCGTGTCAGGTCGGAGTCAGGACGGCCTCCCATGTGGGTGGCAGGAACCCATGCCCTTGCACCATTTCCTGCTGCCTTCCCAGGTTCATTAGCAAGAAGCTGGATTGGAAGAGGAGGAACAAGGGCTCACCCCATGTGAGCATGTCCCAAATGGCAGCATATCCCACTCTGAATTTCAGGTTGAGGAAAGGTTTCCAAGACTCAAATAGACTGGAGAGACAGATGTGTATGTATGTATATGAGTATATATTGCCATTTATAACAATTTCTTTATTTGAAATTCAGTTGCAATCAGATAAAACACACAAAGAAGCACCAGGCTGTGTTCTGTAGGTTCTAAAGACTTATTTATTTTTATTTGCAAGGGAGATTTACAGAGAAAAGGAGAGACAGAGGGGAAGTTATCTATCAGCTGCTTCACTCCCTAAATGGCCACAATAGCCAGAGCTGAGCTGATCTGAAACTGGGATCTAGGAACTTCTCCCAGGTCTCCTACAAGGTTGCAGGGTCCCAAGGCTTTGAGTCACCCTCTGCTGCTTTCCCAAGCTACAAGAAGGGAGATGGAAGGGAAGTGGAGCAGCTGGAACATGAACTGGTGCCCATATGGGATACTGGGGCTTTCAGGTAAAGGATTAGCCTGTTGAACCATCATGTTTTCCCATTCTCAGGATCTAGAAACACCATCTGCTATTTGCATTCCTGCAAATGCTAGTTTGGATCCAGGCAAGAAGGGGTTTTATTCATTTTTATTCATTTTTATTAAAAGGCAGATAAGATTTACAGAAAAATGTAGAGACAAAGATCTTCCATCTGCTAATTCACTACCCACAATGGTCAGAGTTGAACCAACCTGAACCCAGGGGCCAGGAGCTTCTTCCATGTCTCCCATATGGGTGCAGGGGTCCAAGGCTTTAGGCTGTGCTCTGCTGCTTCCCCAGGCCACAAGCAGAGGGTTTGATGCAAAGTGGGGCAGCCAGGGCAGGAAATGGCACCATATTGGATCTTGGCATTTGCTAGATGAAGGTTTCATCATTGAGCCATCATGCTAGGCTGCTATGAAAGGATTTTGCAAAAGAAATTATGGTACCATAGCAATAACCTTAAGTCAGGGGTGATTCTGAGTTGTCCTGATTGGAGGAACCTCTAAAAGAACTGGGTTCTGCTAGAAATAGAACTCCAGGCCTCCACCTGCAAGGAGCTGGATTCTGCCACAAGCACTGAGGAAGTTGGAGGAAGACTCCAAGAACAAGACGGCAGTTCAGCTCTCTGAGAGCTTGTGCAGAAAGCACAGCCACACCAGGCCTGAACTTTTTTTTTAAAGATTTATTTTATTTTTATTGGAAAGGCGATATACAGAGAGGAGAGACAGAGAGGAAGATCTTCCATCCGATGACTCACTCCCCAAGTGAGCGCAACGGCCGATGCTATGCCGATCTGAAGCCAGGAGCCTCTTCCAGGTCTCCCACGCGGGTGCAGGGTCCCAAAGCCCTGGGCTGTCCTCAATTGCTTTTCCAGGCCACAGGCAGGGAGCTGGATGGGAAGTGGAGCTGCCAGGATTAGAACCGGCGCCCATATGGGATCCCGGGCGTGCAAGGTGAGGTCCTTAACCACTGCGCCACCGCGCCGGGCCCACCAGGCCTGAACTTTGATCAGGAATAGCAACAAGGAAGGGGCTTGTGATGCAGGAATGGAAAGTTAGCGCATGCCAGTCCATCCCCTAGAACCGAAAAGGGTGCCAAATGTTTAAGGAGGCAAATGTTATGGGGCAGGACTGAGCATGCACTGAGCTGGGAGTGAGCTCATTGAACGGCATTAACGTGGCAACCTACAGGTTCCACCCAAGATAAGTGTGGGCAGCCCTCAGACCTGACGGCCAGAAGATCAGGATCTCTAGTAGTAGCACATCAGGTGCAATTAAGACTGCAGAGACAACAGTGAGCTGTGCATGCACTGAGCTCAGGGAAAACTCACTGGTCCCACAGGAAAATAATACAGACCATGGCATTGTATGGATCGAAATAGGTCCGTGTGGTCCTCAGACTTAACATCCAACAAGTTCCAGCAAAATTAACACCATCAATAACCTAGATTTCCCTAATCCTGGGACCTGCTCCAACCATAAGTGGGAGAACTGTTGTACAGACAATGGTGCAACCTCAGCACAGTGTCAAAGGACATGGAGACTGGTGAGCCAGGAGCTGGGGCTATGGAGACCATGGTAGAAACCTGATGTAAGAACCCAGACCTGGAACTTGCTGGAAGGAGTGGCACAAGTGACTGCAAACAAACAACTATATACCAATAATAAGTAAAATCGAAGTGTAGACATGGCTTAGAAACCTGCCTCAAGGAGAAGACTCTGCTAACCAGAAGTACAAAGACCAAGAGCAAAAGAAGAGACAAAGACACAATGAATATTACTGAAAACTCCCCTGCAAATGAGCAAAATCCTTTGCCAATCTCAGAGTAAACAGAGGAAGACATTGAGAAAATGGGGGACACAGAATTCAGAAAACTCATTTTAAAGCTTCTGATCAACAATGACAAACACATACAAGAGTTCAAAGAATTTAAGGAATATTTTACATAAGCAATAGCAGCAATAAAGCAAATCAAGGATGATATATCAGAAATGAAGAATACAGTGGAGCAAAAAAAACAAAAAAAACAAAAAAACAAAAAACAAAAAACAAAAACAAACCCAAAAACAAAGTACAGTGGAGAGTCTCCAAAATAGAATGAAGCAAGCAGAAGAAAGAATATCAGAATTGGAAGATATTTCCTGTCACCAGAGGGAAGCAAACAAAAAGCTGAAAGCAGAACTGGATCAGGCCAAAGAAAGTAGTCAAGAATTGAAAGACACTATTAAGAGACCTAATGTAAGAGTTATGGGAGTCCCAGAAGGGGCAGAAAGAGAAACTGGTTTTACAAATGTATTTCATGAAACAATAAAGGAAAATTTTCCTAATCTAGAGAAAAAATTGGGAAACAAGATTCAAAAGGGGCACAGAACTCCCAACAGGCCTGATCAAAAGCAATTTTCACCAAGACATATGATCATCAAGCTCTCTTCAATTGAACAAAAGAAAAAGTTCCTTAAATGTGCACGTGAAAAAAATAAATTGACATATAAAGGAATGCCAATTAAATTCACAGATGACCTCTCACAGGAAACTCTACAGACAAGAAGAGAATGGAGTGACTTATTCCAGATTCTATAAGAAAAAATTGTCGGCCTAGGATAACATATCCAGCAAAGCTTTCTTTTGTCTTTGAAAATGAAGTAAAATTCTTCCACCATCAAAAAAAGTTAAAAGAATTTGCCTCTTCCAAACCTGCCCTACAAATGATACTTCAAGATGTTCCTTTGACAGAGAAAAGTAATAGCATCAAACGAAATCAAAGACAAATGGGAAGAACATCCCAGTAAAATGACAACAGAAGACTGAACCAATGAACAACCCATTCCTGAAATGACAGGACCAAAGCACCACCCATAAGTATTATCCCTGAATGTAAATGGCTTAAGCTCAATCAAATGTAATAGGTTAGCAGACTGGATTAAAAAACAAACCCCATCTATTTGTTGTCTAGAAGAGACACATTTCACCAACAAAAATCAGTGGAAACTCTGTTGCATGGGTTTTGATGTGTTCTGTGTTTCATCTCTTCAAAACACTTTCTTCTGATTAAATTCTTCACTGTAGATCATACAGTAGCATCATTTTCTGCAAGAAGGTTCTTGATTTTCATTTCTTTATCTATGTGTTAGTCATTTAGTAGCATGTTATTATTCTTTTTCTTCCTGATGTTGATTTTGTTTTGTGACTTTTCATTTAAGGGGATGTATAGTAGCTGTGTAATGGAGACTGTCATATGTAGTAACATGTTATTTAGCTTCATGGCATTGTAAATTTCTATTTTTCTTTCAATTGTTGATTTTGTATTAAGATTTTTCATTTGAGGTAATGTATGGTAGCTGTGAAATGGAGACTAACATATCTAGATGTGAGGATACAATGTAGTATGCAGCTCTACTTTCAAAGATGGACTTACAATGAAACTGTTTACTATATCTTGACAATAGGATGCTGGACTCTCTGCCACTGTCCTTGCCCGCAATAATGGACATATGACTGTGTATGAAGAACTATACTTTAGTAATGATATAGAGGAACTAGGTGGTGGGGGGGGGAAATTGGGGCTGGGATAAGAGAAATACCAGGAACATATGGAATTGTATCATAAAATGATAATAAACAGCAATAATAATAATACAAGAAAATTTACAGCAATATAGAAAAGGAACTATGGTCCAACTTTTTTACATTATGTGATGGTTATATAGGGTTTAGGTTGCTAGCTAGGAGCAGATCAACAGGTGCTTTGGCAGGTTGCCGTTTACCAATCAGTATACAAATAAGCAACAGCACAAACCAGTAATCATAAAGGTCAAACTGTGCAGGCAGAGGAGGGTGTCTGTTAGCAATCCCTGCAGGTGCAGTCAGGTTGCTATAGTGACAGGGCAGGATAGGGTTAGTCTGCTAACCACAGCTTCTTAGCTCAGTGAGGCCGAGCCAGGTGGGTTAGTGTGTGGAGCCAAGCTGCAGACACCCAGTATTGGGTCTGGCCCACAAAAAAATCAGCTGAGTGATGAGCGTGCAGCACCTATCCCTTCCGGATTCTGCAGCTTCTTTAGTGGAGCCTGAGCCAGAGGCTGCCTATGGCTGCTGCAAAGTGGTATCTTCCCCCGCTGGTGTCCATGTGGCCTGTGCTGTCTCACAAGTGTCCTCTGCCTTCCTGCCTCCCTCCCACACTGCCTCCTGCACACACAGAGGTGAAGACCACCAGAGCTCACACACAGGAAGAGCAGGTGCAATCAGCCAACAACACTAAGCAACAAAATGAACACAGGAAGATAGGAGCACTGGGTTGAACCCAAGTGTAAGCTTTGGTTGCCTTGGCTACAAGCAGCCTATATTGTCTTGGTTCCCTGAGACAGGGCTGAGTCCTGTGATGGCAGGTGTTGATGGACACATCCTACCAGAGAGAACAGAGCACTGGAGCAGCAGAGATGGATCAGCAGTCAGCATGACAAAGCCTGATGGGCAGAGCAGCACCTGGGCATAGCCCTGTCCTCACCCAGGGCCTCCCAGCCTCCCCTGTCCCACCTGAAGCTCACTCAACATAACAAACACATGGATTGAGAAAGATTTTCAGGTATTCTGTTTATTTCCTCCGTCAAGTTTTAGAATTTCCTCTCAATTTTCTCACCAATCCCTCAGACAAGAACTGGAAAAATATAATTTGCTGCTCAGATCTGCACAGGGAAGGATGAAGCTGCAGCAGATGCACCTGACTTGAGACAGGGACGGCGGCACCCACGCTGGGCTGGGAGGGCCAGGCTCCCACCTCACACTGTGCCCACAGGAACACACTCAGCTGCCCTTGCAGGAGAGGATGGGGCATTCTGAAGACACCAAGATGGGGACTTGACCAAGTCTTGCATAGTCCAGTCCCAAACAAGGCAGATGTCTCATGCTTCAGAAACAAGGTGACAAATTCAGGTCACTACACATGGGGACAGGAACAGCAAAGCACACTTGGAATGTGTCCAGATGCAAGGACCCTCATTGTTCCCTCAGTCCTGCACCCTCTCCCCGCCAGGCCTTTCCAGATCTCACTTTACAAGCTGTGAGAGCAGTCAGAGCCCTGGGCACTGCCCCCACTTGGGGGAACCAATCAGGACTTGGTCAGAGCCCTGGGGATGTGGCTGAGGGAGGAGCTACAGGGTGGGCAGGGCAGCTTCTCCATGGGCATCTGACTA
Source organism: Ochotona curzoniae (assembly GCF_017591425.1). NCBI lineage: Eukaryota > Metazoa > Chordata > Mammalia > Lagomorpha > Ochotonidae > Ochotona > Ochotona curzoniae. The sequence continues at coordinate 68,023 of NW_024466255.1, read as the reverse complement.
AGACAAGGGTCTTGGGGACTCCCCCACACCCTCAAACACACCCCAGTGCTTACCTGCAGCCTCAGTATAGGTCCCTCCTTTACCATCTGTGAGGGAAAAGAACTGGTGAGAGGCAGGGAGAAGGCAGGGCCTGAGGACCTGCCTAGAGGAAGCCCAGAGGACTGGCTCATCTCAGAGAAGATTCCAGAACTGTGGCTGGCAGACCCAGGAAAGGGTCAGGAGGTGCCTCTCCTGGAGGTGTGTCCTCAGCTGGGACCTCCCCCTGACCTGGGGCTGCGGGAACTCAGGTCCCCATGAGCAGAGTCATCCCCGTGGAGTGTTCATCCTTCACCTTTACTTGTGCTTCACACCAGAGCCAGTGTGAGCACCCAGGGCCCAGCTTGGGGTGCAGGTGTGTGTGCATGGTGCTTCCCATGGATGAAACAGAGGACCTTCTCCCTGGGGGACAGGAAACTCCGCCCCAGCCCTCACCCTGCTCTACCTCAGCTCTTGCTGCCTCCTTCTCATCACCACAGCTGTGACCACAGCTCCAGCGAGCACAGCTGCCAGGAGGACCAGGCCAACGATGACTCCCCACATGCGCACAGTGGGCTGAGGAGGCTCTGAGAGGGGAAGGGACAATAAGGGGCTCTGACCCCAGGGCTCAGCCCCACCCCTGCTGAAGGCTCTTTCCCTCCCTGCCCTCCTTACCCCATCTCAGGGTGAGGGGCTCAGGCAGCCCCTCATGGTACACCTGGCAAGTGTATCTGTGCTCCTCTCCAGCAGGCACCAGCACAGCTGCCCACTTCTGGAAGGTTCCATCCCCTGTAGGCCTGGTCTCTATCAGCTCTGTGTCTTGGGTCTGGTCCTCTCCATCACGCTGCCAGGTGAGTGTGATGTCCTTGGGGTAGAAGCCGAGGGCCCAGCACCTCAGGGTGGCCTTCTGGTCAGATATTGGGTGGTGGGTTATGTGTGCTGTGGGTAGGTCTGAGGGAAGAATCAAGACATTGAGACACCTTGCATTACTTCCTTAGGCTGCTAAAAACACTTTTCATTTAACCATCTCCAGAATGAACAAGTGGATGGGAGAGGCAATGCAAAAGCCAAACTCCTGCTTTGCCTCTGGGGCCAGGGAAATCTCCTCTGCCTTGGAATGTTCAAGAATCAGGGAGAGACCATTCAGAACAAGAGGCCCTGGGTCACCAAGGAGGGAAGGTAACTTTCAGAGCCTGCCTGGGGTGGAGGCCCAGAGATGCCGAGCAGCAATCAGACCTCTGGAGAGTTTTGGTGTGGGACACAGGTCAAGGGCTGAGTCAACATCAACCAGCTGTGCTCACGGCTGCTGTTGGGGACCAAAAGAAATCTGCTGTTCAGCTGTTCTCCCTCTCTATCCAGATCCCTTCATTGATCCAAGGAGGAGAGTAGGCCATTGGAGTCACTCTGGTAGGAGATCTCAGAATCCTGGTGATTTCTCACCCTTAGAACCCAAAAGGGAATAGAGGGAGGAGGCATTGGGGTGCCATTCCCATTTTCCACCTCCTAGGTCTGAGAGGTACAGCCTCTGCTGGAGGGGATCCTGGGGAGCCCTCTGAGCCCCGCGCACCTGCGCGCTGCAGTGCAGCCTTGCCCCTCTCCAGGAATCTGCGCAGCTGCTGCACACACTCCCCTTGCAGGTAGGTCCTGTAGTGCTGGGTGAACCCCAGAGCCTCCCACTTGCGCTTGGTGAGCTGAGCCGCTGTGTCGGCTGCGGTCCAGGAGCGCAGGTCCTCATTGAGGGCGATGTAGTCGGCGCCATCGTAGGCGAACTGCTCATATCCGCGGAGGAAGCGCAGGTCCGGCCCCACTACGTCGCAGCCCGAGGTCCACTGGAAGCTGTGAGAGCCTGTCCCCAACCCCGGGATCAGCCATGTCCACTCGACCCTGACCCCGCGTGCTGATGGGTCAGAACCTAAGGTGAAAACACACCCGGAGCAAGGACCAGGGGCCCGGAGGGTGTGGGGGCCTCCGGGAGAAGCTGGGACCCTGAAATCCCGAGGACGTCCCACCCTGCTGGTCCCGCGCGAAGCTCACAGCTCGCTCACCGTGCTCGCTCTGGTTGTAGTAGTCCAGGGCGGTGCGCAAGTTCGAGCGCAAAGTCTGCTGGTGGACCCTGGCGATCTGTGTCTGCGCCTCCCAGTACTCGGTTCCCTCACCATCCATCCACGGCACCCGCGGCTCCACCCGCGGCTTGGCGGCGTCGCTGTCAAAGCTCACGAACAGCGTGTCGTCCACGAAGCCCACCGAGGTGTAGTGGGGCTCCCCGCGGCCCGGCCGGGACACGGCGATGTGGAGGTAGCGCAGGGAGTGGACGGCTATAGGCGGGTGGGGATGGGAGCAGCTGAGAGGGGAGGTCCCTGGAGCCCTAGCCGTCTCCCACTTGTGCCGTCTCTGTGTCCACCCCATACTCACCCGCCCGAGTCTCCAGCAGAGCCTGCACCCCGAAGAACAGCAAGAAAAGGGCTTGGAGCTCCATAGATTAGAGCCTCAGTGTCCTGGCATCTGAATACCCTGAGATGTGGAGGAATGGGTGATTGGCTCTGAAAGGGCGAAGGTGATTGGCCGGGAGTGTGCCGTGTTAGGGCGTCACGAGTATCCAGTCAGAAAGCCCTGGCCCAGGCTGTGAGAATCGAAAGTGTAAGTGAAAATGTGTGGAGATGCCCCGGGGCTAGAATTGTTAGTCCCTCACTCCACCCATGAGACTGACACCCTAAATGAGAGCCATGCCTCCAACTGGGACTGGGAGTCGGTCTGCGTCCCCTGCTCTGCACTGAATGCCATTTTCCACAAAAATCCTGGGGCCTGACCCAGGGGGCTGTTTGAGGAAGCTCGGGGAGACCTTCTACCCCAGCCACAGGCCAGCCCAGTCTCTTCTCTCCTTTTATAGTGTTGCTCTCTCTGTGGTATAGTCCGGGTTCCTGAACTGTGCGCTGGAGTCTTCCAGAGGGAAATTCATCCCCAGGTAGTGCGTTGTCAGACTGTGTCAGCTGGCCTGGGAGGGCAGATGAAGAAACTGTGACTTCCTGGAGAAGTCGTGCTCAGTCACCACACACAGGTCCCGGTGGATACCAGTTTCCTTCGGGTGTAACTACAGCGATCTGCAATCTATTCTATAAAGCAACGACTTTATCCTTCACGTATAAAAGTGTGTGAAATCCTTGCTATAATGCTCAAAGGACAGCATCAGTGTTAGGAAAATATCATCAGTATGGATTTTGTCTACCAGCATGTCCAAGCTTCTGCCACCTGCTGGCTAGAGCAGGTCAGAGCCCTCAGTGTGCACTTCACCAGGGCTGGGGAATTGTTGGAGTGACTTCTTACAACAATTTTACCTGGATCCTTAATCTGTTTCCTTCAATGACCATAAATATTTCTATTTCTATTTCTATTTGGAAGAGTTACAGAGAAGGAGAGACAGAGGGAGATATTTCCATTCATTAGCTCACTGCCCTAATGGCCCCAGTGGCCAGAGAAAAACATGTCCAAAGATAAGAGCCTGAAGATTTCTCTGGGTATCCCACCAGGGTGCAGGAGCCCATGGTCTTGGACCATCCTCAGCTACCTTCTTAGTCCATTAACAGGGAGCTGGATCAGAAGTGGAACAGCTGGGTTTTGAATTGTCATGCATATGTGGTACCAGTTCCAGAGGCAAAAGCTTAGCTTGCTATGCTAGTTTCTGTGTTGTATATTTTAGACAACCTTCTGTAAAAGAGTAAATAGTAGATGCAAAAAAATATCTTGCTAAGTGCTGGGACAGGATACCAAGCTGTAACAGACTGGACCACAATATTCCCTGGAAAATGCAAGAGCCTTGACTGGGCCTGGGCCTAGTAGGGGAACTTTGGGCACTCCTCTGCTAGGTCTCAATTCTTACTCTTGTGCATGAGAGCCAGGGCTGGGGGCAGGCAAGACTGGACAAGGCAGCAACACCTGTCAGCATCCATATGGACTGGATAATGGGATGGGTTGGGCTGACTTGAGCTGTAACACCCATAAATACATACAATAACCCAGTTGGGACACATCTTGGACCAGATCAGTCCAAGATGGACTGGAATGTGTAGGAACTGGAGCTGGGGACAGGCCTGGTAGGAGTTGTTGGAGATCACCACAACTGGACTGCTGTTCCTGCTGGTGTGCGTAAGGGCCAGGTTTGTGGCTTGCTGGATTAGGCTGGGTTGCAGCACTTGTCAATTTGCATAGGATGTGGGGATAGAAACAGAACTGACCAGGCAACTACAATCACCAATGTGTGCATAGGCTGATATGGGTAATGGACTAAACAGGACCCTGTACTGGCAGGCACATACTGGCAGTCTACGGTCACCCCAAATGAGATTCCTTGGGGGATTTCCTGTTGCATCCAACTCAAGTCTCTCCCCAAGAAGTGTATCCCAGACAACTCTACAAAGTAGAAAGGTTTGTTGAGAAGGCAGGTAAACAGACCGACTGGCTGGGATCAGCTCTCTTTTCATTCTGAGTGTGAACCTGGGATGCGGGTTACAAGCGTTTACATAGAATTTGTGAGTTAGGCAGGCTGGGAACCAGGTGAGTTGGGCAGCCATGGGAACTAGGACATACTATATTAGTTCCTGGAATTGAGGGTTACTGTCAGGGCATGTTTCACCTTGTGCTTTGACCCCCAAATTAGCAAGCTGGCAAAGCATTTTGTATAGAAGCATAAAGAGCAGGTTAGCAGACTTATGCAGGCTTGAACCAAAGAGGCTTCATTTTGTGGCTAGATTCCACATCCACAACTAGATCGCTGGACTCAAAGCCCTGACCACAGGGAGAACCACAGGATTTATGATCTGACCTTGGAATGCATGTATCAGAACAGGGCCTCCTTAATTGCTAATGCCCATGTAGTGGAGAGCATGCTCATGTGCATAAAGCAGACATGACAGCCAGCTCACTGGGCCTGCAGGGAACAGCAAGTGTTACGTAAGACAATGGAGAGCAGAGCAGGTTGGGCAGCTCTCCTGGCTGGGCTTTGGCAGCAAATGTCTGGGTAAATGGATACACTAGGGTGGACTCTGTCAGTCAATGGACCTTTGAAAGGTTTCTCAATCTTGGAACAGCAAAACTAATAGTATATCAGAACTATTAAAACCATTGAAACAATGCCCTCGGAACATTCTTACCCACATTGGGATTCTTAAGAAGACAGCAAACATATATCCTCTATTTCCAGGGACTGATACAGTTGGGCAGCTGGGACCACCCTCAATGTTCCTTTCCCCAGGCTGGCACTGTGACTTTGTAGGTTAAAGCTTCTGTCTGTAGTGCCTGCCTCTCTTTGGCTACTGGTTAGCATCCTGCCTGCTCCACTTCTAATGCGGTTCCCTCTACTATCCTGGGAAAGGAACAAAGGATGACCCAGGTCCTTGGGCCCCTGTGCTCACATAGGAGCCTGGGAAGAAACTCCTGGCTCCCAACTTTGGATTTGTTTGGCTCCATCCATTTTGGCCATTTGGGCAGAGAACCAATGAATGGAAGATCTCTCTTTCTGACTTCTTCTCTCTGTAACTTTGCCTTTCAAATAAAAATAAAGTTTAAAAGCATATTAATAAAACAAACTTTTATTTTTAAAAAGATTTACTTATTTTTACTGGAAAGGCGGACATACAGAGAGGAGAGACAGCGAAGAAGATCTTCATCTAATGATTCACTCCCAAGCGAATGCAACAGCTAGAGCTGAGTCAATCCGAAGCCAGGAGCCAGGAACTTCTTCCTGGTCTCCCACGCGGGTGCAGGGTCCCAAGGCTTTGGTTCGCCCTCAACTACTTTCACAGGCCACAAGCAGGGAGCTGGATGGGAAGCAGGGCTGCTGGGATTAGAACCAGCACCCACATGGGATCCCAGTGTGTGCAAGGTGAGGACTTTAACCACTACACTATCGCGCCAAACCCATAAAATAGACTTTTAAAAAGCAACAGAAAAAAAAATCAATGAAATGAAAGGTAGTTATTTGACAAGATAAGCATAAAAGAGAAACCATTAGCGAGACTAACAAAATGAGAAAAAATGCAAAATTAGGAGCTCAAATGGAGACATAATCCAAACCACAGAAATGCAGAGGATCATAAAAAACAGCTGCAACAAGTACATACTAAGAAAGTGGAAAACATAAAAAAAAAATAGATAAATTTGAGGGCACATGCTGTTTAACAGGATTGAACCAGTGTAGAGGCACTTGGACCCGTCCCCTTGAGCACTGGCCTTCAGCCCGGGTTCTTCCCCACCAGCTGCCACCTCCTAGACAGGGCTGGGCCTTGCTGCAGTGGTGCTGTGGGATCATAGCTCTTGTGGAGCACCTCCCAGTGATAGACAGAGACAGGGGCAGGGAGATAGTGGACAACAAGTGAGCGCTGTCCAACGGTGTGTGGCCTCCATTTAACATTGTGGCTGTCAGGCCAACACACCTGTGATTGATGGGGTGCAAGGCTTACAAGTCTGTCCCAGGCCAACAGGATGCCTTCAGCACCTACCACGGGAACAGCTCTGGGATGACTGACAGGAACCAGCTCAAGGGAGCTCTCCAAGGTTTCCCTACAGGCTCTCTGACCAGGTCTGTGAGCCCCAACTCTGAGAGTCTGACAGATTGTAGAATGTAGATTGCACTGGATGGCTTCATCCAGGGCTTCACTGAGTGCAGGTGGGTGTGCCAGGACAGCTGGATCCAGGCGTCTATGAGCAGTTCCTTTCTGTGGTCTGCAGTGTCCTGTAACATCAGCCTTGTAAACAGCAAGAGGACTTGTCCATCAAAATTTAAGCTAAATTGCTTAAATTTAAAGAAGCAGAACACAGATGCTACATTTTATATACATAGTATTTGGAGACTGGCTATTGATAGCAAAATGATTTTGTAATTGTAACAAAACCATTATAATGTGACTGCTGAGCTTGGTGAGTGTGACATTAGGTAAGATATAATAACAATTCTGCTGGGATAAATACCTCAAGAACATGAATAGATGCTTCTAGTGCTGAAGTGGAAATGTCTTTGTCAGCCAATAACTTTAGCATAAAACAACTTCCACAGAAGGCACTTCATGTGCTCTACTACTTAAAAAGCATTTACTACACTCATTGGAATATGTGACATAAACATAAAGTGAATGGTGAGACAACCAAAAGCACCTTGGAAATATTTCTGTGTGTGTGTGTATGTGTGTGTGGTTTATTTATTTATTTTTTTTTCAGTTGAGATTCTTTCATTGCAAGCATCTACCAGCATCTTAGAGTCCAGCATCTTATTGTTCAGACAAGTTCAACGGTTTCTTGGGGAGACCATCTCTGATCTGAAGGTAGAGCCGGCAGTGTATCATTCCGAGCAATTAAAAGCCCTGACATTACATCAGTCACAATTTATAACGTTATGGAATTAGTTGACATGGTATTAAGTAACCAATATGTTAAAAGAGAGGAAAAAAAAAGAATGCAAGTTCTGAACCATATCCTGTGACTTCTACATTGACGTTTCAATTATTAGTTTATATACAACCGGGTTCTATACACCTTAAAATGGCTATAGATTACTGTTCAGCTGTCTCATGTCTATTTTAATTTTAGTATTTAGCAGTTTATAGCGATGAAGCATGATTTTGCTGAACCTGGCTATTTTTTGGGTAGCCCTCTGGAAATCTAAAAAGACCAAAAGCGAAAGATTGAAGCAGTTACTAAAAGTCTCCAAATCAAAGAAAAGTTCAGGATCTGATGATTTGACAGCCAAATTCTCCAAAATGTTTAAAGAAGAACCAATTCCAATAGTTCTTAAACTATTGCCAAAATTTTTTTAAAAGATGGGGCTCTGTAAAATTATTTAAATAAAGTTAGTACTTTTGATGCAAACCAAAGATACAAAAAAAAGATACATCCAAATTGGAATGGAGGGAAACTCCTCTGGCAGGACACAGTCCCTGCAGGTGAACACAAGAACCAGGACAGGGAGCAGCCCAGACCAGGCCAGGGAAAGGTACACCAGCATAGATTTGGCATAGATCAAGGGCAAAACATGCTGAACCAGTTCACATCACCCGGTGGCAAATCCGAGAACCAGAACAGAGTGTGGGTTGGCCCACGTTCAGTCGCAACACATGCCAGTGCACATTACAGCTGGGATTGGGTGTCTGCTGGGCTGGGTTAAGCTGTAACCCTCACCAGTATCAGCTGGAATTGGGGGTGTTCCAGGCTGGGCCAGGCTACAGCACCCACTGGCAAAAACCAAGGCGAGGCAGGCCATGCCAGACTGGGCCGCAACACCCAACCAGCACACATGAGAACCAGGGAGGGAGGGAGGGGCAAAGCTGGTAGGAGGAATGTGGAGGGTTCCCCTGCTGGAGCACTACTCCCACTGGAGAGTGTGAGTTGGGATGGGGGCAGACCAGACCAGGAAGGGCTACAGCACCGGTGGGGCTCATGTGAGCTAGATTAGGGAAAAGCCAGGCTGGCCTGACTGTTCTACTGGTACAAGCATAAATCAGAGTGGGTAAAGGTTGGTTAGGCTTTGCTGTAGCATCAGCTGGCAGAGGCTGGCACTGGGGGCTAATTCTGACAAGTTAAATTGCAGAACCACCTGCAGAGTGCATCTTCCTGGGTGGGAGTGGCCCAGTAGGGAAATAGTGGGCACCCCCTCTTGGGTTATCACTCCCATTAGAGAGCATGAGAACCAGGACTGGGGCAGAGGTGGCAAGACAGAACTGCACCCGCCAGCATGCGTGTGGGCTGGATAGTCGGGCTGGTTGAGTTGAACTAGGTTTCAATGCCCATTGACCTGTATGCCAACTGAATGGGATGTGGGACAGTCTGGACTAGTCTGCTGTGACTACTGGCATGCACGGGAACCATGACAGGCCTGGTGGGGATTATTGTGGGTTGCTCCAACTAGGCTGTAGCTTGCACTGGTTTGTGTGAGGGCCGAGTGTGTGGTGGGCAGAATCATGCTGGACTGCAACACCCATTGGTTCACGTGGAAGACAGGGCTGGAAACAGAACTGACCCAGCAATTGCAACCACCTGCATATGCACAAGCTGATTGAGGTGACAGACTGTACCACACCCTGTACTGGCAAGCACACACTGGTCTGGGATCACTTCAGATGAAATTTCTTTGGGGATCCCTCCAAGTGAACTGCTCTAAGAACCCCAACCACAAAGGTCCCATGGTCTGACCTTGGAGTGCAAGTGTCAAGGCCAAGCCTCCTCAGAGGCTCAGACAGAGCAGTGCACAGCATATCCAGGTACACATGGAGGATATGGCAGTCCCTCGAAACCTGCAGAGGACGCCTGGTACCACAAAACAGGACAGAACAAATCAATCAACTACCCCAGCCATGTATTGGCAGTGAGACTGTATAGTGAACTATGTCAGCCAGTGAATTCTGAAGAGATTTCACGGTGCTTGGGATGGTGAGATTGGCAGCAATTCACAACTGTTGAACTATTGAAACCACTTGAGAAGAACTCAAGGAGCATGCCCCACATCGGGGACCTGGGATGGGTGGGAGGCTGGGTGGAGCTTCTCCCTTTATCCCCTCTCTTACCCCAGATACAGGAAAAAAAATAATAACATGGAAGCAATGGTCTTACCCACTTTCCTGTAACCCTTGACCCTTTGTGCCCTAATCAACTATGTAAAGATTATCAAAATAAAATAATTACCAAAAAAATGGAAAGGAGGATGGTAAAGCATCCATGTTTACAGACTTGATTTTATACATGGAAAAGCTTAAAATCTGCGCCCAAAGCTATTAGAAATGATGAAAAAATCCAGTGACGTTGCAAGATACGAAATCAACATGCAAAAATGTTAGTATTTTAAACAAAAAGTGCTGAAATGAAGGTTGAGAAACCAGTACAATTCATTATAGCTATAACATTTTTATGTAGGAATGAAAATAACCAAGGAAATGAATGATTTCCAAAATGAGCATTAGAAAATACTGATGATATGCCAGACCCTGTAGTGAAAAACACACAAGAATCAGGTCTGGGATCACCTCAGATGAGGTTTCTTTGGAGATTCCCCCAACTGAACTGCTGATCTCAGAACCCCAACCATGAAGAGACTGTGTCAGCCAGTGGGTTCTAAATAGGTTTCATCGCGATTGGCATGGTGAGATTGGTAGCAGTTCAGAACTGTTGAACTGTCGAAACTGCTTGAGCAGGACCCTTGGAGCATGCCCCACACTGGGGACCTGGGATGGGTGGGAGGCTGGGTGGGGTTTCTCCCTTTGTTTCTTCCCTGACCCCAGATTCAGGGGAAAAAATGATGATATTAGTGTGGAAATGATAGTATTACCCACTTTCCTGTACCTCTTGGCCCTTTGTACCCTAACCAACTAAGTAGATTATTAAAAAAAATACTGATGAAAAAAATTATAGATTACCCAAAAAAGAAATTTCATGTTGATAGATTGGAAGAATTTGTATTCTTAACGTGTCCTTATGACCCCGAATGACCTATAGATCAATATAATCCTCAGTATAGCTTGAAACTCGTTTGGCTAACGTGGTAGCAATTACACATGCAGGCACTGTCATGAATGAGGCCTCACTTTTCCTCCTTTCCTCTTCCTTTCTCTTCCCTTCTTATTTCCCTTCTTTTTGTTTAGAGGGAGAGCCTGGACTACACGGACCATAGACCCATCTGAGAGAAGGGCAATGGCTTAAGCCACACCCCATGGGATGGAAATCCTGGGGATATTCCCCTGGACCCGATGAATGACCCATCTGAGAGAGGCCCTGAGACAGGCAGGTGCTGCTGTGCCACCTCCTTGTTCCAGACACCACCCACCTGAACCTTCCAGGAGCCCCTGCCCTATGGGAATTGCTCTTGTTCCCACTGATGGCCATTGGCTTTGGCAAGCAGCTTGTGCTTGCACACCCTGTTGGTTTCTGACACCTCCAGTCATTAGTCTCAGGGAGCAGAGCCCATGAGTGTGTGGGCTGCCCTCTGTGCACACGCTGCATGTTGGACCTCCTCCTTTGCTGATTCTTGTGCAAAGGAAAGGAACAGAGCAGGCACATCTGAATGATAAATATTCCAGAAAACCAGCTGGAGACCTTAAACACCTCTTTAAAAGGCAGAAAGGAAAGGACATATTAGGGCTGTAGCCCCAAGCTCCAGGGGAGGCTGGAGGAGGACACTAACCCTGAGTACTGCAATGCAGCTCTGTGAGAGCCTGCCCAGAGAGCACAGCCACACCAGGCCTGGAGTCTGACCTGGCAATGGGAAAAAGAAAGAGGCTTGATTCCAAGCCTCTGAGTGTGCTAACTTTGATGCAGAAATTGAAAAGCTAGCAAAACCTGGGCCCGGCGCGGTGGCGCAAGTGGTTAAAGGTCCTCGCCTTGCACGCCCGGGATCCCATATGGGCGCCGGTTCTAATCCGGCAGCCCCGCTTCCCTTCCAGCTCCCTGCCTGTTGCCTGGGAAAGCAGTCGAGGACAGCCCAAAGCTTTGGGAACCTGCACCCGCGTGGGAGACCCTGAAGAGGCTCCTGGCTTCGGACCGGCATAGTATCGGCCTGTTGTGCTCACTTGGGGAGTGAATCATCGGATGGAAGATCTTCCTCTCTGTCTCTCCTCTCTGTATATCTGCCTTTCCAATGAAAAATAATAAAAATAAATCTTAAAAAAAAAAAAAGAAAAGAAAAGCTAGCAAAACCTGGGTGGGCTCCAAGGTGCACTTAATACTCGGTTAAACATCACCGCCCCCCAACTGAAGGGATTCATGAACTCTCATGAACACTCATTAAATGACACAAAACCATTCCTAATGTTTGCTGCACTGTTCCTTTTATGATTGTCACATGATGCAGTTAATACAATCAGATTTTTTTTTTCAAATGAGTGCCTAATGTCAGCTAGTAGGACTATGTGCTGGCATTACATCTTTGACCAACAGGTCTAAGTCCTTATGCTTTTGACTTGCACTCTAGAGATTTCTCTGAAGTGAGCTGGAACTATATAGAGTGCGTCATTTAATGGTCTATTTGTCTATTTATTTATTTGAAAGCAAAGCCTGGGGCCAGGTATAGTAGTCCAGCAGCTAAAGTCCTCGCCTTGAACCTGCAGGGATCCCATCTGGGTGCTGGTTCTAATCCCGGCGGCTTCGCTTCCCATCCAGCTCCCTGCTTGTGGCCTGGGATAGCAGCCGAGGACAGCCAAAAACCTTGGGACCCTGCACCCATGTGGGAGACCTGGAAGAAGCTCCTGGCTCCTAACTTCGGATTGGAGCAGCACTGGTCATTGCGGTCACTTGGGGATTGAATCATCAGATGGAAGATATTTATCAGTCTCTCCTCCTCTCTGTAAATCTGACTTTGTAATAAAAATAAATAAATCTTTAAAAAAAGAAAGGAAAGGCTGAGGTGGGCATGGAGATGCAGCAAGCTAATCTACTACCCGCAATCCAAGTGTCCCTGAGGAGAGCACTTGACCACCAGCTGGCTGCAGAAGCAGCAGAAGACGAGCCAGGTGGTTGGGTCCCTGCCTACAGGTGGAGGCATAGATGGAGCTGTAGGCTCCTGGCTCCATCCCAAGACATAGGGACCATCTGTGAGTGAACCACTGGACGAGAAATCCCTAGGGTCTTCTGCTGCCTTTCCAGGTATATCAGCAGGAAGTTGGGTTCCAAGTGCAGCAGCCAGGAGGCAAATGGGGCTCAGAGGTGGGATGGGGGTATCACGCACTCCCCCGATTGCCTACCTTGTCTGTCGTCTCTGGCGTCAGGAAGCAGGGGAGGTTGATGAGGCTTCTGCTCAGACTGTCCCAGGGAGCAGTGGAGCTGAGAGCCAGGCGTGACCCTTCTGAGGCTGGATGGGCAGGCAGGGCTGCCCTGTGGCGCCCTCTGGTGGCCAGATTTAGAGGTTTCGGGTCCTGGCTGGCTAATCCTGAGACATCCTAGGTCCTTTCCTCGGGGCTGTATGTGACAAGATAGGGTGTCAGGAGAAAGAGATAAAGAGAAAAAAGTACTAAGCAAAGAGTTGTGATTTAAAATAAGAAAACATTTGATAGAGGGCCAGTTGGGTGGCTCAACTCAGTCCCTGATCTTCCACCTGCAAGCTGAGGTATCCCATGTATGTGGGCAGCGGGTCATATTCTGGCTGATCCGCTTCCAATTCAGCTCCCTGCTTATGGCCTGGGAAAGAAGCAGAGGATGTTCCCTCATGAGCCTGGAACTGTTTGGCTTTCTTTGTGGGAGACAGGCGCCTAAAGTACTTGAGCCATCATCTACTGCCTCCCAGAGTCATGTGCCCAGGAAGCTGGAACAGCTGGGAACTCCTGCAGGGGCTGTCTTTGTCTCAGTAGGGTTTTAGCTGCTGTGGGAAATGCCCACTCCCTGCTTGTTTTTCTTTAATGCTTTATAGTTCCCTCTAGGAAAGATGGCTGAAATTTGGAGACACAGGCTGGGAAGTGGCTAGCAGAATGGGCCTGAGGACTCATACATGTGCTTCAGTTCTGGGCAGGCAAGTGGGAGAAAATGGCAGAGGTGTAGGGCCTCAGGCCAGCATGCTGGCATGGTGTTCAGGTGGGGACTTGTGCACATGATGGGCCCCAGCCGTTACAGTGGTATGGGCCTAGGGACCCGTGTGAGTTCTTGTGTCCTAGAAGAGCAAAGGGGTAGTGTCTCAGGTCAGTATGTGTGCTGGAGGAGCAGTCTGGGGGTCCCTGCATGGATTGGGGTTCTGGGTGGATGGGTAGGGCTCCAGATCAGCATATCTCCAAGCCAGGGAACCAGGCTGTGGATAGATTGCTCAGGGAGAAGTGGTATAGAGGAGGGGAGACCACTGAAGGAGTATTTTGCAGGTGAGGAATGACATCTGGGGGGACTTCCACTGACAAGGCCACCGGACTTGCAGGTAACAAGGGTGGCTGAGACTAAGCAGTTTTGAGGAGGAATATTGGAGGACCTTTCGGGGTCAGACCAATGCAACAGCCCACATGGGAGACCTGAGCTGGATTAGTTAGCATCTATCTACCAACACCCACTGGTTCACACAAAAGGTCTGGGGCCCACCTGGCAGGGCTAGACCATGGTACCTACCAGTGAGCGTTGGAACAGGGGATTGGTCACATTAGGCTGGGCCATGACACTAATCAACATGTGAAAGAATTGGGTCTTGGGGCAGAGTCTGTGGGGGATACAACTATAGGAGTGCAATAACCACTGGTTTGTTCAAGAGCTGGGAGTGATGACAAGCTGAGCTAGGCATGACCATGGAACCCACTAACACTCATGGGTACTAGGATTGGGAATAGACTGGGCTGGTTCAGGATGTAGCACCCATGGGTACATACCCAAGAACAGGGTTTGGGGCAGACCAGGACACAGTATCCACTAATGGCAAGGACGGAGGGGGTGACTATGCTGAGTAAGGGCCTACTACCTACTGGAGCACATGAGATCAAGGTCTGGGAGTGGGCCTGATGGAGGAATTTGAGGAACTCCCCTGGTGGGCTGTAGCTTTCACTGGTGGGCACGTGATTCAGGCCTGGGTCAGGTTGGGCAGGTCTGCTCCATTTGTCAGCAGGTGTGTGGGTTGGCACTTGGTGTGTGTGTGTGTGTGTGTGTGTGTGTGTGTGTGTGTGTGTGTGTGTGTGAATTAGGCAGGGCTTGGCCAGACTGTAGTGCACTGGCATGGGTAAGAGCTAGGATGGGGTGTGGGTCATGCCAGGCTAGGCTATCACACCTGCCAGTTTGCTAGAAAACCAGGAATAGGGGAAGGGCAGGGAAGGTCAGGCTGCAGCATCCCAGGGTATGGGCCAATCTGGGGAGAGCTATGCTGGGGTGGGTCTGAGCAACCACTGGCATGTGCAAGATCTGTAGTTGGGAGTGGAACTAGTTGGGGAGCTAAGGAGACACCACAACTGGGTTGTGGTTATCAATGGTGAGTGCAAGAGCCAGAAGGGGGTGCTGATCTGGGCTGGATATGGCTGTAGCATTCCTCGGCATGGGTGTGGACTGGGTCTGAGGTATGCCAGATTGGGCTAGGCTCCAACACTCACTGGTGCTCACAAGAGCCAGGTGGGTGTAGGACTGCCTGGGCCAGGTTGTGGCACATGCTAAGCCACACAAGAGCTGGGTCTGGGGATGGACCAGGCATGGTTGGGCTGTAGCATCAAATGGTAAGAGCCGGCATGAGTGTAGGTCAGTTGAGCAATGGTGTACCTAACTGGGAAGGAGGTGGGTCAAGTCAGGCTAGGCCAAGAACCCACCAGTGTGTGCAAAATCTGCCATTGGGTGGTGATCTAATAAAGAGCTTGGGGGACTCCTCTGCTGAGATGCAGTCCCTGCTGGTGAATGCAAGAACCAAGGCTGGCAGCAGCCCAGACCAGACCAGGTTACAGTACCCACCAGCATGCTTGTGGGCCAGCCAAGTGGCCAGAATGATGGAGATGGCTCAGGTGCGGGGATCCTGCCACTCACATGGGACACCGTGATTGCGGGACCCTGGTGCACATTTGGGGACGGAACACAAGGCAGACAGCCCTCTTCCATTTTGAGCCCTGAAACCTGTCACGCTGATCTGCTCTCTGATGTGGTGGTTTTAGCTCTTCCCTGTGCTCCCATTCTTTTGTCATTGAGGTGACTTAGGGGACTGGAGGGTTCCGGGAGTACACGGCTATTGTGAAGGGTGATTTAGTTGGGGCTCCTTGTGGGCTAGGGTCAGGAGCCACAGGGAGCCCTGCTTTACCTCCTTGGAAGGGTGGCCAAGCTCAGGGGACAGAGGTGCCCTGTGTCGGGACGTGGGGTTCTCTGCGTGCAAGTGGACAGAGGCCAGCAGCAGGTGGCGGCTGTGAGGCTGACTGGAAGTGGCTGGAACCGAACCCCGGAGGGAGTGCCGACGCCTGGTGGAGAGGTTGGGCAGGCCAAGCCCCAGGGCGGGCAGCGCGAGCAGGGAACCGTACGTGCCGAGAGGCTGGGTGGGCCAGGGCGGACGCGGTGCGTTTCTGCCCTGGGCTCGTTTGGGTCATTGGGTGGGGACCGCTGCATCCAGGCGTCAGTGGTGACCCAGTGCCGATGCCCGGCGGGCGGCGGCCGTGGCGCGATCCGGCACGGCAGTCTCTCGGCGGCTCCGGGTCCTTGGTGGCCCGCGGCTCGTTTTCCGGTCGCTCCAGGTCGGAGGCTCTTGGATCCGCTCTGCGGAGCCCGGGGCCTTCTCCTTGCCTGTCCTTTGCTGCCAGCGGCCAAGCCCTCCCGGGGCCGCATCTCCTTCGCCAGGGCGACCACGCTCTCAGCCAGTGCTTGGCTGTGGGGTCAGCTTGAGTGGTCGCCTGCAGGGAGCGGGAGCCGAGTAGGTGGATCGGCGCGTTGGCGCTTCGGGGCCAGGGCCTTCACACAGAGGCTGTACTGGGTCCTGGGGTTCCTGGCTGGAGCCGCATCTTTGCACCCGTGGGTAGTGGGTACCGCCGCTGGAGAGCAGGGCGCCTGGTGTCTGGGGCCTAGCGAGGCCGCGGGCATTTCCTGGGTCCCTAGTTGCGTGCAACCTGTCCAGGCCCCAGAGCTCATGCGGTGAGGCGTGGCACCTGCGTGCTGGCCCCGTTCATTCCTGCAAGCCGCCTGTTAGTCCCACATTTCAGTCTCTTTTCCAGGCCCATTTGTCCTTCAGGGTTTTCAGCAGTGCCCCTAAATCTGCCTTGCCTCAACTTGAGGCCCCTCCACCAAGGCGTCCTGGTCTCCCTGGGCTTCCGCTTGCTTGCCTATCCCGGACTTTTAGTCCTTTCAGACCCTGGGCCCGAGGCTACCTCTGGCTGGCTCTTCTGATTCAGTTCCTGCTGTTGCAGCAGATAAAGCAACAGAGATAGGCCAAATCCTTGGTCCCTTGTGCCCTTGTGGGAGATCTGGAAGAAGCTCCTGGCTCCTAGCTTTGGACCAGCACAGCTCTGCCCACTGCAGTTGTTTGGATGGTGAAACAGATGGAAGAGCTCTCCCACTCTCTCTCTCTCTCTCCTTTTCTCTCGGTGACTGCATTTCAAATGAGAAAATAAATATATCTCTATCAATGTTTGAAAAATACTAATGAAAGAATTGTGATTTTGAAATAAGAAACCATTTGACAGGGGGCCAGCTCGGTGGCTCACAGGCTAATCCTTCACCTGCAAGCTCAAGCAACCCATTTACATGGAGTCTGGTTCTTGTCCTGGCTGATCTGCTTCCATTTGCGCTCCCTGCTTATGGCCTGGAAAAGCAGAACTCAGTCTGATCTTCCTTGTTGGAGGCAGGACCTAAATGCTTGAGCTGGCGGGTTGGTGGGTAGCTCGCGTTCCTGCACTCACTGGCCGCTCCGTGGGGACCGCTGGGCCCTGTTGTCCGTGGGGACCCATGGCCGAGTCCCTTGCACTCCCAGCCCAAGGCTCTCTGAGCTGCCGCGCTCTGTATCCTCCTTGCCTGTCTTTTTGCTGCCCTTGCGGAGCGCTCCTCTCCGAGGGCAGGCAACTATGCTCTCAGCCTGCGCTCCGCTGTGGGGTCAGGCTGTGTGTTCGCCGGTGGCGCCTTCCCCACGGCCGCCGGGTCCTGGTGTTCCTGATTGGAGCCGCATCTTTGCACCGGTGTGTGCCGGGGTGAGTGGGGCTCGAGCTGACTTTGGTCTTTGGCCTTGCGGGATTGCGGGCATTCCCTTGGGTCCTGAGTGGGTGGAGAGGCCACACCCTCCCTGCTCCTACTGGATTCAGGATGCACCTTTCCCAGGGGAGCAGCCCTCACCTGCTCACCTCCTCTCCCCTTCTCCAGGCTCTCTGGCCATGGGTGCCCTGGCCTCTGCTGCCGCTACCTTCCACTTCGGTCCTGCTCTGCCTGCGCCCTTGCCTTCCTGCCTGTCACCCGGCAGGGAGCTGAGCTTTCCCTCTGGATTTGTCCCGTCTGGGTGAAGATGGGAGTCCTGGGGGTGGGCGGGTAAAACTTCTCAGTGGGCAAAGGGAAAGGGAAGAGTCACCGCGGGCGGTGCAGGCGGGCGCTCCCTGCAGGAAACATTGGCTGAGAGACCAGGGCCCTCAGGGTTTCCCAGCGCGACGGAGCCCTTCCTCTCCTCTCACCACGGGCGGTGCGGGCGGCCTGGGCTGGCGGTGTGGGCGGCCTGGCTCGCAGCCCTGCTGTGCAGATCCCGCTGTCCTGGGTCACCTACAATAGCGTCCTGAGCAGGGCGTCCCGGGCCTGCGGGCAGGGCGAGCTTTGTGACACCTGCGCTCCCGTGTCCTTCCCGACTCTGTCCCAGGAAGCCCCGGCGGCGCTGGCGTCGTGGGCGCTGCTGCGACCACCTTGCTGCCGCAGGGAGTCAGGGACTCTGGTGCCCACGGTCGCCACCCGGTCTGTATGTCTGTAAGTGCTTAGCCCGGTTGGTAGAGCAGGAAGGAGCAGCGCTGTCCCTCATCCCGGCCCACCTCCCAGGGAGCGCAGGGGCCCGTGGTCGCCATATCACTGCCCCGCCTTGGCCTTGGCTGCATTTACAGCCTTGAACGTGACCGACCTACGGTGCAGCCCGGGAGGGCGCTCTCACCCTGATTTGCCGGGTCATTGGCTTCTATCAGGAAGCCTCGTCCTGCTCTTTTTTGGGGACGTGGATCCCAGGACCAGGGTGGCTCCACTGGCCGGCGATTCCTGCCCGATGCGAGGGGAACGTTTAATGCGTGGCTTGCGCTAGGGAACCCCGGATGGGGAGCCTCTAGGTTCAGTTAGGCTCTCACGCTGTGCGAACCAGGAAGTGGACCTGGACCTGGCGGGCCTGGGCAGGTCGCTGCCTGCCAGGGGTAGGGAGTGAAGTCTCATCCCTGTCTCTCCCGCACACTCAGGCTTTGTTTTCCAAGTGCCCGGCTGCCTGGGCCCCTTGCTGCTCCTGCTCTGGCAGCTGCCATTCCTCCCTGGGTCACCTGCCACAGGAAGTCACTTCCAGAGGCCCCAGGGGAGCCCTGTGGGAAGTGGGGAGATGGGAGCCTCTCTGGGAAGTGGGTCCCCTGGCACTTCCTCCCACACAGGGAGAAGGGGATGAAGGATAAAGTCGGGGGGTTTTTGTGAAGGGAATAGAACCCATCTTTCCCCAAGGATTCAGAGTGGGCAAAGCCAGGGTGGTGCCAGGGCCCCTGGGGGTTGGGCTGAGGGGAGGTCCTGTCCATTTCCTGTGCGTTGGGTTGTCTGTGTGCCCTCCACACTCCTCCCAGCCCTGCCACTGGGCCTGGCTGAGCCTCCAGGTGGTCAGGGCTGCCTGAAGGAGAGGGATGAGGAGTTCCAGGGGTGTGTGCCAGTGCAGATCCAGTTTGGGGTACAGAGCAGGTGCAGGCCAGGGCCTGGGTTTCTGCTGGGGTCCTTCCTCCAGCATTGTCTACCCCCCTGCACTTTCTCATCTGTGACCCCAGCTGCATGGTCAGGCAGCTTCTGTCCAGGGCAGGGTAGGGCAGGTGTGGCTCCTGCCCTGTCCCTGGCCCCTCCCATGGAGGACATGTCCCTCTGGTCCCCTGTGGCAGAGTGTGCAGTGAGGGAGGGATTGCTCAGGATTCCTGCTTTAGTGCTGGTGGCCTTTACAAGTCCCAGTCTCAAGGGACAGCCCACCTAGGGTGTCCTCTGTCCCCAGGGCTGGGAATGGAAGAAATAGATCAGGAACTCAGCGTGGAGATCCCTGTCCAGGAGAGTGCCTGTGCTGAGGGTGGCCATAGCAGAGACCAGCTGAGGGCGTGGAGGGCAGGCAGAGGCTGACCAGGCCAGGGTCTCAGAACTTCCCCCCTCCAAAGTCGCCACGGGGAAGAGGATCCACTGAGGGCTGTGGCCTGTCTGGGTCAGCACTAGCATAGGGCGGGATGGCTGTGGAGTCTTAAGCCCATGGCAGCCTGTGATGCACCTGTCTGCAGGGGCAGGAGGACGCAGTGAAAAGCTGGCAAGGTGGAGCTTGGCAACCTCTTTGGCTGGAGTTGCTCAGCCAGCCCTGGGTTGCCCTGGCCTCCTGAGCTGTGCTGGTGGGAGGGGCTGGCTCAGGGCTGGGGAGGGAGAGGAGGCTGAGCGCAGTAAGGGACTGGGCAGCAGGGAGAGGGTGTGGCCTGGCTGGCAGGGGCAACTGGAGCCCCGTATAAGGAATCATGGACCTGGGGGACAGGATGAAGGCCCTGTGGACATGTGGGGGCTGATCTTGGATTTTGCCTATTCTGCAGCCCTCAGCTCCCTTGCTGTGTGGTGACAGCGAGTTCAGGGTTCGATGTGGATTGAGGTGCAGGACAGGAGCCAGGGCTGACAAAGGGTGATACGCGTGCTCATGGGGTTTCAGCATCCTCCCTACAAAGGGCCGGATCTGAGTTTTGAGAAGCTGAAGAAGGGAGAGGTCCTGAGGGAACAACCACACCCCTGGAAAATTGTCTGGTTTTTCACCCCTGCCGTCTGTGAGCGTCTCTGTTTCAGATGACCAGCAGGTGGCGCCACAAGACCATGTCAAGAGAAATCCAGGCCGGCAGGCCATGCTGTCTACTCCTGTGTTTGTCGGTTCCACTTGAGGCAGCCTACCATCTGCAGAGAGGGGCCTGATGCCCCTCATGCTGTGGTCTCATCAACAACATCCTAAGCACTTCAAGTTCCTTATTTCCTAACTGAAAAAAAAAAAATGGGGAAGGCATTATGGCACTTTGGGTAAAGCTGTTCCCTGCAACTCCAGGATCCCATATGGGTGCCAGTTTGTGTTCTGGCTACTTCACTTCCCACCAAGCTTCCTGTTATGGCTCGGGAAAACAGCAGATGATGGCCCAAGTCCTTGAGCCCTGCACCCAGGTGGGAGACTCTGAAGAAATTCCTGGCTCTTGGCTTTAGAGCAGCTCAGCTCTGGTCATTGTGGCCACTTGCCGAGTGACCCAGAAGTGGAAAAATCTCTCCATCTGTCCTTTTCTGGTTGCAAATTTGCCTTTAAAAAATAAAATAGTTTGGGCCTGGCGCCTTGGCCTAGTGGCTAAAGTCCTTGCCTGAATGCACCAGGATCCCATATGGATGCCGGTTCTAATCCCGACTGCACCACTTCCCATCCAGCTCCCTGCTTGTGGCCTGGGAAAGCAGTTGAGGATGGCCCAAGGCCTTGGGACCCTGCACCCATGTGGGAGACCTAGAGGAGGTTTGGAGACCTGGCTTTGGATCGGTGCATCACCGGCCGTTGTGGTCACTTGGGGAGTGAATCATTGGATGGAAGATCTTCCTTTCCGTCTCTCCTCTCTGTATATCTGACTTTTTAATAAAAATAAATAAATAAATCTTTAAAAAATAAACAAATGTTTATAAAAATCTTAAAAAGGAAAAAAAAATGGTGCCAGCCTTGTGACACAGTGGGTTAAGGTTTCTGTTGTAATGTGAGCATTCCTTATAAATCAAAATAAAGAAATCAAAGCAATGGAATGGAAGGAATTGCGTTTCTCCATGGGTCAGTATGGATTAAAGGATTCATATTTGTGAGTGAGTGCAGCTGTGCCATGTGGGTTATCCACTGTGTGTGTTACAGCGTGTATGGTGGGGAAATGTACATGGTGACAGGCATCTTACTGTTGAGTCTGGGGGGCAGATATGAGGGGTTTGGGCAGAGGCAGGGCTCTGTTTCCATGGTGACCAGGTGAGAGAGTCTGTGTGGGACCCAGCGACAGGGCCCACAGGGTACCACAGAGCAGAAGGGCTGAAACTCCTGCAGGGGCATCTGTGCATGGTTCATTCTTGAGCTGCGGGGCCAACTGCCCTGAGAGGGGTTCTTGTGTGGGGCCAGAGCTGGGGTGAGCTGTGGGGTAGGGATGGGGCTTGGATGCTGGTGCTGAAGAGTAGGGTCAGTGCTCCTGGGCTGGGCCCTCTTGGGGAAGCGAGACTGAATGAGGAATGAGGAATGAATGGGGTGGACACGCAGGGAGCAGCCCAGCAGCTGCCACCGCTGGTTCAGTCTGTGTGGACGGGGAGGAGTCTCTGTCCTTTCTGCTTCCTGGTCCTGACTGCTCCTTGGGACAGACCCAGCTCAGACCAGGCAGTGGTGGCAGAGAGCTCCAGAGTCCCCTGTAACATGGCCTGAGCTGGGCTGGGGGCTCTGCCTGCAGCAGGAGTGGACCAGGGCCTGCCTGTGAGGACAAGGGGCCCTAAAGGGTCTCCCTAGGTCCTCAGGCTCCAGGAAGAAGGTGGGAGGAGAGTTTGTTCAGGCACCATGCAGCATGCACCTGCTGGTGTGTGCTGTCCTATAATTACTCAGTGTTGTCTCACATTGCTGCAGGAGTGTTGGAGGCTTTGATACCCTGTGTTTGATTAACCCTGAAACATCACTATGGTACTCAGTTGTCATCAGTCATAAAATTTCACATGCTTGGCATTTATCCTTTTATTTGCATCAAACTTACAAGTACTGATAGTTGAAAGAGTTAATTATTTTTGAGGATTTCTTATGAGAGGCTGGCATTGTGGTATAACATGGAAAGCTGCTGCCAGCAATGCCAGTGTCCCATGTGGCTGTTGAACAGAGTCCTGTGTGCTCCACTTCTCAGTCAGCTCCCTGCCCTTGTGCCTGGAAGAGCAGCAGAAGCTGGCCTGACTGCTGGGACCCTGCAGCCATCGGGAAGAAGGAGGATGCTGGTGGATCCTGCTTCGGTCAGAGGTTGTGGTGGGAAGTGTGGCTTAGAAATGGGTGCATGTGATTCTCACCTTGTGAGCTGGAACATCATAAGCGAAACTGTTGTTAACGCGGCCGCCTGCACCCAGGTCTCTGCCAGGGTGGCTACTCACTGTGTAAGGCCCAGAGCCCAGGTGTGCCCATGTGACCATCTGCAGGGGAGGCTGAAGCCCGGGTGGGGGTCCTATCTTCCCTCCTGCTGCCAGAGTGTGCTATGAGGGTGGCACATGGGCATCCACCTGAGCCACATGCAAATCCCCTGCCCTATCCAGAGTGTCCCAGTCCTCCCATTGCTGACTGGATACCCTCAGCATGTCTATGGTCCCCAGTTCTCACAGCTAGCTCTGCAGCTTTTTGGGCTGTGGGCTTGGTGCCCCCATTAGACTTGCAGGTCCAGAGCTCATTCTTGTGCCCTCTCATTACAGCTACGCACATCCTGGGTGCCCCATCTCTGCTCCTGACTGCAAATGTGGTTCATGTGGAGCTGACTCCTCAGTGAGTCTCCCACACAGACATTTCCCCTTGTCAACTGACTCTTGGTCACTGCCAGCCCTGCAGTGTCACTCACTTCTCAACGACATCGCAGCTCCCATCACTCCTGCACTGTACACTTGGGTAGCCCCTCCTGGGATCCACCCTCCCAGGTTGCCCTTCTCCTACGGTGATGCCATGCCCCCATTGGCATGGCCTGAAGCCCTGGATGTCTTCCTCACCTCCTCCTCTTTCCCTGGATGCAGTCCACAGGAAGTGCTGTGCATCCAGCTGCAGAAGGATCCAGACCCTCATCTCCCACTCTGCCTACGCCTACCACAGTGACCACAGTGACTGGCATCTCTGCCTGGACAAAGCAGGAGCCCCTAGAGCTTTGTCTCCAGCCTCTCAGTCTCTCAGCCCTGTCCTCAACAGCAGCCAGGGTGGTCCCTGGACAGGAGAAGGTGCATATGTCCCTTCTCTGCTTGGAGCTGTCTCATTGGGCCTGACGCAGTGACCTAGCGGCTGAAGTACCCATGTGGGAAATCAGAAAAAAGTTCCTGACTTCTGGCTTTGGGCCATTTGAGAAGTGAACCAGGAGATGGAAGATCTCTCTCTCTCTCTTTCTCTTCTCTGTAACTCTGCCTTTTCAAATGAGAAAATAAATAAATCTTTTAAAATATTTTTGAAAGAAAAATACTGGGCTCGGCACAGTAGCCTCATGGCTAAAATTCTTGCCTTGAGCACCTGGGATCCCATAGGGCAACAGTTCTAATCCCGGTGGCCCTGCTTCCCATCTAGTTCCCCTGCTTGTGACCTGGGAAAGCAGACAAGGACGGCCCAAAGCCTTGGGACCCTGCACCCACATGGGAGACCTGGAGGAAGTTTCTGGCTCCTGGCTTCTGATCTGTGGGCAGCTCCAGCTGTTTTGATTACTTGGGGAGTGAATCATCGGACAGAAGATTTTCCTCTCTGTATATCTGTCTTCACAATAAAAATAAATCAATATTTTTTTTAAAAAAAAGAAAAGCTGACTTGTGGCTCCCACCTCACTCAGAGCCAGGGCTGAGCCTTCCAGTGTGCACACTGCCTGCTGCATGGTGGTGCCCCGACCCAGCCTTCCTGACGGCTCCCTGCTCTGTGTGCAGACTTGCTCTTGTCTAGGGCATTTGCACTGGCCGTCACCTGCCTGCACAGCATCTCCCCAGACACCTTTGCTGGTGACTCATTGTGTCCTTCCAACCTTCCTCAGGGTCACCTCCTCAGGGCAGTGCACACTTACCTTCAATGATGGCGAAACATCAGCTGCCATGGCCCTCACACCACTCTGGACCACCGTGCCCAGCACTAGGTCTGGAGTATGGCAGAGTCAGCTGAGTGATGAGTGTGCTGCACGGCCCCTTCCAGACCCCGTGGCTTCATTAGTGGAGCTAAGACAGAGGCCACCTGCGGCCTGTGCAGAAAGGCATCCTCTCCCTGGTGTCCACGTGGCCTGGGCTTTCTCACAGTGCCCTCTGCCCTCCCCTCCTTCCTCCCTCCCTCCCAGACTGCCTCCTGCACACAGAGGTGAAGGCCTCCCAAGTTCATAGAGGAAGAGCAAGTGCAGTCAGCCAGCGACACTAAGGAACAAATGAATACATGGAGAACAGCAGCCAAAGGCTGAACCCAAACCTGAGCTTTTATAGTCCAGGCCTCATGCAGCCTCCATTTCCTCAGGTCCACCAGACAGGGCAGCCTGGCCCTGCCTAGTCCTGTGTGGCCAGGTGTTGATGGATACATCACACTGGAGAGATACAGACACTGGGACAGCTGAGCCGGGTCAGCAGTGACCACGGGAAAGGCTGATGGATGAAGCACTGCCTGGGCACAGCCCCGTCCTCACCCAGAGCCTTCCAGCCTCTCCTGTCCCCAGCTGCAACAGATTCAACACAGCAAACACAAGGATTATGGAGGGTTCTAGTTAGTGCTTTTTATTTTCTCTCAAATTTTTGGAATTTTCTATTTTAGATTTCTCATGAGTTCATGATAAGAATTAGAAAATATGAATTATTGTTCAGATTTGCACAGGGAAGGAGGAAGCTGCAGCAGATGCACCTGACTTGAGACAGGGAAGGAGGTGCCCACGCTGGGCTGGGAGGGCCAGGCTCCCACCTCATACTGTGCCCACAGGAACACACTCAGATGCCTGTGCAGGAAGGGAGGGCAGGGCTTTTTGAAGACACCAAAATGAAGACTTAAGCAATTCTGATACACTTCAGATGGAAACAAGGCAATTGTCCACACAGAAACAACGAGTTAACAATTTCACATCACTTGCTCACGCGAACATTAACAACCAGCACACATGAAAATGTCCAAATACAAGGAATCTCCCAGCCTCATTGGATCCTCTCATCTCTGCCACCTCTCCCCTCCAGGTCCTTCCAGGTCTCACCTTTCAGGCTGTGAGAGAGGAATCAGAGCTCCTGGCACTGTCCTGACCTGGGAGAACCAATCAGGACTTGGTGAGACCCCTGGAGGTGTGGCTGAGGGAGGAGCTACAGGGTGGGCAGGGCAGCTTCTCCATGGGCATCTGGCCAAGGCAATGCTCTTGGGGCTCCTCCACCCTTAAACACACCCCAGTGCTTACCTGCAGCCTTAGTGTAGCTCCCTCCTTTCCCACCTGTGAGAGAATAGAGCTGGTGAGATGTAGGAAGAAAGCAGGGTTTGAGGACCTGCCTAGAGGAAGCCCAGAGGTACACTGCCTCATCTCAGAGAAGATTCCAGAACTGTGGCTGGCAGACCCAGGAAAGGGTCAGGAGGTGCCTCTCCTGGAGGTGTGTCCTCAGCTGGGACCTCCCCCTGACCTGGGGCTGTTGGTACCCAGGTACCTGTGAGCAAAATCATCCCTGTGGAGTTTCATCCTCCACCTTCACTCGCTGTTCACACCAGAGCTAATGTGAGCACTTGTGGCTCAGCTAGGGGTGCAGGTGTGTGTGTACAGTGTTTCCCGGAATTGGGCAGGATGACCTCCCTGGGGACAGGGGACTCAGACCCAGCCCTCACCCTGCCCTACCTGAGCGTTTCCTCTTCATCATCACAGCAGTGACCACAGCTCCAATGAACACAGCTGCCAGGAGGACCAGGCCAGCGATGACTCCCCACATGGGCACAGTGGGCTGAGGAGGCTCTGAGAGGGGAAGGGACAATAAGGCGCTCTGACCCCAGGGCTCAGCCCTGCCCCTGCTGAAGGCTCTGTCCACTCTGCCCTCCTTACCCCATCTCACGGTGAGGGGCTCAGGCAGCCCCTCATGCTCCACGTGGCATGTGTATCTCTGCCCTTCTCCAACAGGCACCAGCACAGCTGCCCACTTCTGGAAGGTTCCATCGCCTGAAGGCCTGGTCTCTATTAGCTCTGTGTCTTGGGTCAGGTCCTCTCCATCTCGGCGCCAGGTGAGTGTGATGTCCTTGGGGTAGAAGCCCAGGGCCCAGCACCTCAGGGTGGCCTTCTGGTCAGATACTGGGTGGTGGGTTATGTGTGCTGTGGGTGGGTCTGAGGAAAAATTTGAGAAATTCAGGCTTATGAGAAATCAAAGTTACACTCAGTGACCATCCTGATTGTAGACAGGAGGACTGGGGTGGGTTTGGAGTGTAAAACTCAGACCTAGCCTGGATAAAGACAATGAGGTAATCTAGTGTTTGGAAAGTTCTAGAATCAGGCATGGTTCAGGCTAGGAGGCTCCAGATCTCTGTGGGGAGAAAATGGATATGGCCTTTTCCTGAGTGGAGGATGAGAAACCCAGAAACCTTGGGGTGAAACTTCCAGTATTTTAGCTTGAGGCTGAGGACAGACCCTGGTTGTGAGTTCCTATCTCACTGGACACTGCTTGAGTCCAGGGAGGTTATTTCTGGAATCTTCTAAGTACCCTCCCCCAAGGCTGGTCTCTCATCTCCTGAGGGAAGAGCGAGTCTCTGGCTTTAGACCCAAAGCACGGAGGAGGTCCCCCGCCTTGAGAAGAGACAGACCCTGGCCTGGGTCCCACTTTTCTCCCCTCCTCCACAGCTCCAGGGGAGGTGAGCCAGGGCAATCCCGACCAGCCCCGTGTACCTGCGCGCTGCAGCGTCTCCTGACCCATCTCCAGGTATCTGCGCAGCCACCCCACACACTCCAGCTCCAGGTAGGCCCTGTGGCGGTCAGCCAGATCCTCAGCCTCCCACTTGCGCTTGCTGATCTGAGCTGCCATGTTGGCTGCGGTCCAGGAGTGCTGGTCCTCATTCAGGACGATGTAGTCCGTGCCATCATAGGCGAACTGCCTGTATCCGTGGAGGAGGCGCCCGTCCTCCCCGATCTCGCAGCCGTACATGTACTGGATGGTGTGAGAGCCTGTCCCGCCCGCGGTCAGCCCTGGCCACGCAGCTCCGCCCCCGCCCTCACCGAAAATAAAAACAAAAGCTGAAAACAAAAGCGAAACTAAAAGCGAAAGCGGATGCTCCCGCCGAGGGTCTCTGCGGGGCGCGCAGTCTCGGGGTGACGGGGACCTCGGCCCCGGGGACCCGGAGCGCCCTGGGCGCACGTGGGGAGGGGTCGGGTCACTCACCGGCCTCGCTCTGGTTGTAGTAGCCGCGCAGGATGTTCAGATTCATGCGGTTAATTAGTGCGTTGTTCTTGGCGTTCCGAGTGTTCCAGTCCCAGTACTCCTGCTCCACCTGCTGCATCCACGGCGCCCGCGGCTCCATCATCGGGTTCTCGGAGTCGCTGTCGAAGCGCACGAACTGCGTGTCGTCCACGTAGCCGACTTCGACGAAGCGGGGCTCCCCGAGGCCGGGCCGGGACATGCCGGTGTCGAAATACCTCAGGGAATGGGAGCCTGGGAGAGAGAGGGGCTGAGATCGAACCTGTCTCCCACCCTGGGTGTGAGTAGTCTGGTGCTGGCGGGGAGTTAGGAGCCCGCGGATTGGGAGACGGATTGGGGGACGGCGGCGAAGGCTCTGGATGAGAGGAGGGCGGGACGGGCCGAGGTGGGGACGTCTCTGCCGGCACAGGGGCGGCTCCCCGGGGTCCTGTGTCCCCTCCGCGCTCCCCTCGCTCCTGCCCCGCAGAGCCCGTCTCCCTCCCGACCCGCACTCACCCGCCCGGGTCTCGGTCAGGGCCAGGGCCCCCGCGAGCAGCAGGAGGAGGATCCGGGGCGACATTGACTGCCTCCTCTTGTCTGTGGAGACTTTGACCCAGAGACTAAGTGTCGACAGAATAACCAGGATCTGGTAGCACAGAAAGGCTCCTCCGGAAAAGGCGTGTCCAGAGGCAGTGTTAGCTCAACCTAGTCAGGAGTGTCCAGGTAGAAGGAGCTTACTCGGATTGGGAGAGGGAAAGTGCGGTGGGGGACTCATCACCTTGGCTTCCCTGGCCCAGACCTGCCCTGGCACTGAGACCCTGAGGGCCACGCGGGGACCCGGGACTGTGCCCTGACCCTTTTTCCCAGGCCGGTGTGATGTCCTCCTGAGGCCAGGCCCCCGGGATAGCTGAGGGATCCTGAGAAATCCAACCAGGACCCACCTACTTTTCCTTTCCTATTTTTATGGTTAGTTATACCAACATATAGCCAATCTCTGGAAAATGTTCAACATCACCAGCCAGCAGGAAAAGGCAAACGAACCCCCCAAGGAGATGCTACAGACAGAATGGGTGATGCAGGTAAATCTGCAGAGCCTGGTCCTTTCAAGGCTCCCACACAGGACAGTCTAGCCCGGAGTAACCTCAGGGCCAACTGATAGAGACTTTAATTTCATTTTTTTTGTTTTGTTTTGTTTGTTTAGATTTAATTTTTATTTTCATTGGAAAGGCAGATATACAGAGAGAAAAGATACTGAGAGAAAGATCTTCGGTCTGCTGATGCACTCTTCAGGGTGCCACAACTACCAGAGCTGAACTGAACTGAATCCAGGAGCCAGGAGTTTCTTCTGGGTCTCCCACATGAGTGCAGGGTCTCAAGACTTTAGGCTGTCGTTGACTACTTTCCCAGGCCACAAGCAGGGAGCTGGAACAGAAATGGAGCAGCCTGGATATGCACAAGCACCCATATGGAATCCCAGTGCATGCAAGGCAAGGATTTAGCCATTAAGCTGTTGGGATTTTAAGAATCCCTTCCCAGTGGCATTGAGATCATCAGTTGATTGAAAATTAAGTGGCAGTAATTCATCCTCTCTGGAAGTTGTATAATAAATTTACCAGAATTTAGCATCTGGAAATAACCAAATATATGTTTATTATATTCCACTGTTTCATATAAAAGTGTTCATGTGTTTATTTTCATGTACTTGACATGAAGAGTGACAGGGGGAGTGAGAGCAGAGAGCTGTCCTCCTTCTGCTGTTCCTCTCCCAGATGCCACAGCAGCTGGAGCTGGGCCAGGCAGGAGTCAGGTGCCCAGAACACGGCCCAGGCCTCCCTGGTGGGGTGCAGGGGTCCAGGCCACCAAGCCTTCCTCTTTCCAGGAGGCACCAGCAGGAAGCTGGGTCCCAAGTGGAGCAGCCAGGAGGCAAATGGGGCTCTGTGGTGGGATGGGGAATGCCAAAGGGAGCATCCCCCACTTCCACTGCCTGCCTGCCCCAGGAGAGAGAGATTGAGAGAGAGAGAGAGAGAGAGAACAGAAAGAATCCATGCTAGGGCAATTTCACTTTCAGAACTGGGCCATTAAGTCCATTGCAGATATAGCAGGGAGAAATTAAACTCCATCTTCAAAAGTGAGGAACAAAAATTGAGGAAAACTCAAAATTATAGTCAAATACTATTTTTAATTATGTAAGCCAAGTTTTTAAAAAAGATTTATTTATTTTTAATTTGAAGGGAGATTTACTGAGAGACAGAAAGATTGTCCAACAAATGGTTTACACCATAAATGGCTATAACAGATGGAGCAGAGCCCATCTGAGTGGAGCCAGGAAATATTTTCGGATTGCCCGTGTGTGTAGATGGAGCCTGGCAACTGCGATCATTTTGAGAGTGAACCAGCAGGAGGAAGATTTCTGTTTTTCCTCTGTCACTCTCATTAAAATTAAATTTGTAAATGTCTCAGAGTCAGTGCTTTGGCACAGCAGGCATCCCATATGGGCATAAGTTAGAGCTTTGGATGCTCCACTTTTGATCCAGGCCCTGCTATTGCAGCTAATAAAGCAGCAGAAGACAATTCAAGTTCTTACTCACTTGTACCCATGTGGGATCTCTGGAAGAAGTTCCAGACTCCTGAGGCTTTGGGTCAGCCTGTAACAGCCATTTGAGAAGTGAACCAGCAGATGGAAGATAGCTCTCTCTCTCTGTCTTCTCTGTAATTCTGCCTTTCAAATGAGAAAATAAATAAATCTTTTACATTTTTTGAAAGACAAAATACTGGGCCCAGCATGGTAGCCTAGCAGCTAAAGTCCTCGCCTTGAACACACCAGTATCCCGTATGGGCGCTGGTTCTAATCCTGGTGGTCCCACTTCCCAATCAGTTCCCTGTTTGTGGCCTGGGAAAGCAGACAAGGACAGCTCAAAGCCTTGGGACCCTGCACCTGCATGGGAGACCCAGAAAGCAGCTGCTGGCTCCTGGCTTCAGATTTGCTCATCTCCAGCTGTTGCGGCTGCCTGGGGAGTGATTTAACACACAAAAGATTTTCCTCTCTGTCTCTCCTCCTCTCTGTATATCTAAATTTCTAATGAAAAATAAAATACATCTTTAAAAAAGGAAAAATACTAAGGAAGGAGTTGTGATTTCAAAATAATGCACCATTTGACATGGGACTGGCGTGGCTGCTCCACAGACTAATCCTCTTCCTGCAAGTTCAGGCATATACGTGGATGCCAGTTCATATCCTGGCTGATCCGATTCCCCTCTCTGCTTATGGCCTGGGAAAACAGCTGCAACTCAATCTGATTTCCTTGTGGGAGACAGGGGTCCGAGTCCCTGAGTCACTGTCTACTGCCTCTCAGAGTGCAGGTGCCCAGGAAGCTGGAGCAGCTGGGGACTCCTGCAGGGGCAGTGGATCTCTCAGCAGTTTTTAGCTGCTGTGGAAATGCCCACCCCCTGCTTGCTTTCCTGTAATGCTCTACATTTTCCTTTAGGAGTGATGGTTACAAGTTGGAGACTAAGTTGTAACTATAATGAGACACACAGTAGCTAGGTAAGACAGATCCTAGACCAGAGACCACAGCGCCCCCACCAGCATGCTGACAAAGTAGCACCTCCCTTTGCTGTCTTTGGGCTGGGCTGTTGGTACAGCAGGTTAGGGACACCCCCATCCCATAGCTAGTCCCAGCTTCCTGTTTGTGTGCACTTTGGGACGCAGCAGGTGAAGGCTCAAGGACTTGGGCCCCTGACACCCACACAGGAGACCCCAGGGAGTTCCTGGCTCCTGGTTTTGGTGGGTCCCAGTCCCAGCCATAGCGGGCATTTGGAAAGTGAGTCATAGGTTAGTGACTTTGTGTCTTGCATTCAAATAAAAGCAAATAACTGTCCTTTTCCTAGGAAGTTTAACTTTTATTAAGAGTGTCCACGTTGCCAATTTACTTAGTGAAAGATTATCTTCGAGAAGAATGTTTGTCTAATCAGACTGCCTTTTGTCAGAAACTGACCCTCACAGCTCGGTGTGTGCACCTGCGTCAGCATTGAGCACAGGGGAGGGTGATGCGTAAATGTGGACTCCAGGCCAGGAACACAGATTTGGTTTGATTGCCTTTCAAGCCTGGGCCCTCACTGGGCTCCTCTAGTGGAGCTCCTGTCTACTGTGTTTGGCTGAGAGGAGCAGGGGATGGGGCAGCAGTGGGCCTGGAGAAGCGCTATGCCTCTGGTCTTCCAGCCTCCTGGGGCTGTTCTACGATGAGGAGTCCTTGCTGAAGAGCCTGGGCTCCCTCCACTGGGCCTCTGAGGCCACCTGGGCCTCCCCAGTCCCTGCCCCAGACAGGTGCTCTGAGCTGAGTGTGTGTCACCACACCTTTGCCCTTCCCCCATGATCACTGCAGTGAGCCTGAGTGTCCATCATCAGGGAGTCCCCAGACCCTGAGCCAAGCCAGAGTTGAGGTATCAGAGTGAAGGAAAAGGCTCCGGTGCAGCGATCCAATCCTGCCACTCACTTGGGACACCAGGATTGGGAGCCCTGGCGTGCATTTAGGGGAGGGAGCACACAGTAGTTCAGGTCGTCTCCTTCTCCAATTCTGTCTAATACACAAATAATTAGAAAAAGCACCAAATCCCCAAATCATCTCTGACCACCTTCCATGATGTCCTGGCTCCCTCCCGAGGTTGTGTTCCCATCCCTGTATCATCGCAGTGACCTCAGGGATTGGAACATGCCATGGTGAAGGGCACTCTAAGGAAAAGGGCATTTAGCGGGGGCTCCTGATGGGCTAGGGTCAGGACCCACAGGGAGCCTTGCTTTAAGCTTTCCCTACCTATCAGAATACGGAGGGGCGACCAGGCTGGGGCAGCAGAGGCGCCCTGGGTTGGAGTTGGAGGCTCTCTGCGCGTAACCAGGGCAGCCCCGGGCTCCAGAGCCTTGGTGGTGTCCAGGCTGCAGGTGGACGGAAGCCCGCAGCGGGCAGCAGCGGTGAGGCTGACGGGAAGTGGCTGGATCCGAGCCCCGAGTTCCCGTGTGAGCGGATACGGGAGCAGACAGCCTCGGGGAATTGAAGGGGTCAGAGGCTCAGCGGGCCGCGGGTTCCCGCCCTGGGCTCGGCCTGGCCCCCGCGAGGGGACTGAGGAGTCAGCGGGGACTCAGGGCCGAGTCCCTGGCCGGCGGGCGGCGGCTGCGGGCGGGGCGCGCTTTTCCCGCGCTCCCTGGCGCTCCCGGCCCGAGGGCTCTTGGATCGGCCGCTCTCTGCAGAGCCCGGGGCCTCCTCCTTGCCTGCCCTTTGCTGCCTACGGACCAGCGCTCCCTGGGCTGCCTCCCCTCGCTCGGCCTGGGCTCCAGGGTGTGTGGTCGCAGGCGGCAAGCAAGAGCCGAGCAGGTGGATTGGCACGTCGGCTCCCGGGGCTACCCCGCGGTTTGTGCCGAGGCCGTGGGCTTGCGCTGGGTGTTGGTGTTCCCGAGCCTTATCTTTGCACCCGTGGGTGCCACGGTTGTGAGTGGGACTCGTGAGGTCCTTGGCCGAGTGGGGCCGCGGGAATTTCCCGGGGTCCGGAGTTGCACCGAGCCCGTCCTGGGCCGGGCTCTCACGCGCTGGGACGCAGGGCTAGACGCTGCCTGTTACCGCACACCTCAATCCCGCTTTCCGGCTCTGTCTGTCTCTCTGGGTTCCCTTTGGTGTCCCCACAGGTCTTCTGGGCTCCAGCCGAGGCTTCAGCTCCTTTTGCAGACTTATCTGGTCTTCAAGACCCTGGGCCTGAGGCTGCATCTGGCTGGCTTCTCCAGCCTCCCAAGTTTTTGCAGAACTGTGGCTCAGGGGACCACTGGCTGCTGATTTGGTGACACTTCTTGGGAGACAGGGAGCTGTATTTTCTGGGTGTCAGTAGTGAGTTCTCAGCTCAGGCGCTGGGGTCCCCATGCCAGGTGCCAGGTGCCAGGTGCCAGGTGCCGGGTGTCAGGGCCCCTCTTACCTGGCTCACAATCTAGTGTGGAGCTCCAGGCCCGGCACAGCTTCCCCTAGGATTCAGGACTGTGCTGGCTGCTCAGGGTTCTGGCTGAGAAGGGAGAGTCTGGCAGCTGTGCCCAGGGTCTCTGCCTGTGACCCTGCTCTCCTCCCCCTCCCCCACCTGCTGCTCTGTTCTGTCCCCCCAAACATCTCCCACCTTAATGTGACCCTGTGTGTGTCCCTGTCTCACCCCATCCTCTTTCCCAGCCCCTCCTGTCCTAGGACTCCTCCTCTGCCAGGTGGACCCCGGGGTACCAGGACTTTCCCCAGGGCTGCCCCTGGCTGCCCCCCTTCTCCCCCTCACTTCAGGTCACATAGACAGTTTGTGGTGTCACAGCCAGGACCTCACCCCATCCATTGTGGACACTTGGGGTCCTTTAACCCATTGGAACTTACTGTGCCTGTGGCCAGCATTTCCACCTTCTCAGACATTACAAAAATCTCTCTCTCTCTCTTTTTTTTTTTGGTAAAGACTTATTTTATTTTTATTACAAAGTCAGATATACAGAGGAGGAGAGACAGAGAGGAAGATCCTCCGTCTGATGGTTCACTCCCCAAGTGAGTGCAGTGTTCAGTGCTGTGCCAATCCGGAGTCAGGAGCCAGGAACTTCCTCCAGGTCTCCTACGTGGGTGCAGGGTCCCAAAGCATTGGACCATCATTGACTGCTTTCCCAGGCCACAAGCAGGGAGCTGGATGGGAAGTGGGGCTGCAGGGATTAGAACCTAGAACCGGTGCCCATATGGGATCCTGGGCGCATTCAAGGTGAGGACTTTAGCCGCTAGGCCACGCCGCCAGGCTCTGCAAAAATATCTTGATTTCACACATGTATGATTACTGGACATTGCTACATAATAATATATGTATAGAGTGTCTTACTGAGTAAATCTGAATTATTTCATTTTCCTTGTTCTTTTCACTACTTTCTTTATGTTTTAAGTGCATGTATTTAGTTATCTATTGTAAAGGCAGAATTCTAGGAGGAAGAGCTGCTAAGGCCGTGGCAGCCTGGTGAGCACTGGACCTGAGGCTTCACCCGGGTCTCCGGGGGGTGAGAGGGCATGACAGGGATCCAAGCAGGTGAGCCACCTTCCAGTAATTTCCCAGGTTAGCAGGGAATTGGATGGGAAGTGGAGCAGCTGGTACTTGAACCAGCTCCCATCCTTGCCCTTGTTGTCTCCACAGCCACATACAATGTAAGTGGTCACCAGTACCCTCTACTTCCCAGGTGCCAGCCTGGGACCTGGCCCTTTCCCAGGAGACTGAGTTCTACACGGAAGTGACCAAGTCCTCTGCAGGGCTCCCTGGGGCCTTTCTCGACACCTGCTTGTCCCCTCGGTGATGTGGAATTTTCTGGAATTCACAGTGTGACTGCTGTGATGTCTCATTCTTTCAGTTGTGCTGAAGGCTCACGCTGCTCTTCTCACTCCTTGAGAGTTTCTATATTATTACTTTCTCAGTTTTATTTATTTTTTATTTGTATTTGCTTTCAAAGGTGTAGTGCCTGCAACAGCTGGGCTGGACTAGACCAAAGGCAGGAGCCGTGACCTTCTTTGTGTCTTCCCATGTGTGCCAGGGACAAGACTTGAGCCATCACCTGCCGTCCCACAGGGGTACATCAGCAGGATCCTGGGTCACTGTGGTCCCAGTCATGCTGCCCGGGGATGCCCTGCTTGATGGGAGGGGGACCCTCCTTCCACCAGGGAGGTTTAGCTGCTCTTGGGGTCACAGTGGGTGTCTTGTGCTCACACTGTGCACTGTGGAGCCACAGGCCAGTTCTGGACTGGGTGGGTGTGGGCAGGTCACTGCAGCGCAGGGAGAAGGGTGGAGGGCATGTCCCTTCCCCACGTGCACACAGAGGACCCCTTGCTATTACTGCTCTAGTGGCCACATTCCACCTGGGGTCGTCTGCTGCAGGAAGTCACCCCTGGAGTCTCCCAGGGGAGTCGTGACGGGAGGTGGGAGCCTGTCTGGTAAGTGTGTCCTCTGACATTTCCTCCTGCACAGGAAGAAGGGTCCTAAGTAGGACTGAGGATGGAAGTTGTGGTCTCAGTGAGGACAAAAGGAGCTGTGTCTCTCCCCAGGAGCTCAGTGCAGGCAAATCCAGGGTGATACCAGGGCCCCTGGTGATCAGGTTGAGGGAGGAGACGTGACTATGGCATCTCAGCAGCTGTCAGACCCTGCCTGTGCACTGGGGCTCTCTGTACAGCCTCCCTGCCACCCCTGGGCCTGCCCTTTCCTTGTCTCCAGGCAGGCAGGGATGGCACTAGGGATAGTCCCCATGATGCCCTCCATAGGACCATAGGAGGCTGCCTGAAGCAGAGGAATGGGGGTACATACTGGTACTGACCCAATGAGGGGCACAGGCCAGGCACAGGTCAGGGCCATGGGGCTGGGTCTCTGTGTGGGTCCCCCCCTCCAGCCTGACCTACCTCCTACATTTTTTCATCTGTGACCACAGCTTCATGGCCAGGCAGCCCTGTGACCTGGGTACCACAGGAAGACATGATCCCTGTGTCACAGTCAGGAGACCCTGTCCAGCTGACACCCCCGGCAGGGCAGGACAGAGCAGGTGTGAGGTGGCTCCTGCTTTCTCTGTGGCCTCTCCTGTGGACAGCATGTCCCTTCTGGTCTCCTGTGGCAGTGTGTGCAGTGAGGGAGGGATTGCTCAAGATTCCTGCTCTAGTGCTGGTGGCCTTTACAAGCCCCACTCTCTGGGAACAGGCCCCTAGAGTGTCCTCTGTCGCCAAGGCTGGGAGAAGAAACTGATTAGAACTCAGTGTGGAGATCCCTGTCCAAGAAGGTGCCTGTGGGGCCTGACGGCATGGCCTAGCGGCTAAACGCCCTTGCCTTGAACGCCCTGGGATCCCATATGGACACCGGTTCTAATCCCGGCAGCTTCACTTCCCATCCAGCTCCCTGCTTGTGGCCTGGGAAAGTAGTCGAGGACGGCCCAAAGCTTTGGGACCCTGCACCCTTGTGGGATACCCGGGAGAAGTTCCTGGATCCTGGCTTCGGATCAGCATAGCATGGGCTTTTGCTGTCACTTGGGGAGTGAGTCATTGGACGGAAGATCTTCCTCTCTGTCTCTCCTCCTCTCTGTGTATCTGACTTTCCAATAAATAAACAAATCTTAAAAAAAAAAGAAGGTGCCTGTGGTTAGTGTGGCCAAGACAGGGACAAGCTGAGGGCATGGAGGGCAGGCAGAGGCGGGCATAGTATGGGCCAGGGTCTCAGAGCCCCTCAGTCCTCACCAGGAAGAGAATGCACTGAGGGCTGTGGTGGCTGAGTCTGCACTAGGATTGGGCAGGAAGACTGTGGGGCTCAGGTGCAGCTGTCTGCAGGGCAGGAGAACTGCATACAGCCTGGGAGCCAGGCAGTACAGGGCTTAGCAACTTTCTTGGCCTGGGCCAGCTCAGGCTGCCCAGGGTTGCTGCTCTGGGCCTGCAGTGCCCTCTGCTTCCTGCTGGACTGTGTGGGTAGGAGGGGCTGGCTGAGGGCTGGGCATGAAGAGGAAGCTGAGTGTAGAGTAGGGCAGGGCAGCAGGGAGAGGGTGTGGCCTGGCCACCATGGGCTTTGCGGGAGGGGCTTCAGCAAGAAAGGAATGTGACCCTGCGTGGGCCTGGAGGGCAGGATCAAAGACCTGTGGACGTGTGGGGGTGTGAGGATGAGAGGACTGCCTCCCTTCTTGGATCTTACCCTCCACTCTGTGGCCCTGCACTCCCTTGCTGTGTGGTGACAGCAGGGGCAGGTGACCATGTTGACGGAATTGCAAAATAGGAGACAGTGCTGACAATTTGTGTGATATGAGTGCTGGTGTGCCGTCGGAATTCACCCCACAAGGGCTGGATCTGAGTTTTGTGCAGCTGAAGGAGGGAGAGGTCCCAAGGGGATTTAAAAGCTCCCTGGTACATTGGTTCTCTCGCCTGCAGTCTGTGAGCCTGTCTGTTCCAAATGACCAGCAGGTGGCGCAACGAGACCATGGCAAGAGAAATCCAAGCTGGCAGGCCATGGCGTCAACTCCTGGGTTTGTTGGTTCCACTTAAACCTACCATCTGCAGAGAGGGGCCTGATTGGCCTCCTGCTGTGATCACACCAGCAACATCCTGAGCATTTCAATTTCCTCATCTTCAAATTAGAAAAAATATGGGGAAGTCATTGTGGCATGTTGGGTAAAGCTGTTGTCTGCAATGCCAGGATCCCATATGGGCACTGGTTCTAATCTTGGCAGCTCCACCTCCCATCCAGCTCAGTGCTTGTGGCCTGGGAAAGCAGCAGAGGATGGTCAGAGTCCTTGGGCCCTTTCACCCAGGTGGGAGTCTGGGAAGAAACTCCTGGCTCCTGCCTTCAGTTTTGCTCAGCTCTGGCCTTTGTGGCCATTTGGTGAGTGAACCAGTGAGTTAAAAAAATCTCCATCTGCCTTTTTCTTCTCAAATCTGCTTTTGAAAAAATAAAATAAATCTAGTTAAAAATTTTTTTCACATTTTATTATTATTGCTATCATTTTATGATACATTTCCATATTCCCTTATCCCCTCCCCGTTCCTCCCCCCCCCCACCCCCAGTTCTTTATATCATTACTAACATATGGTTCTTCATACTCAGTCATATGCTCATCATTGCAGGCATGGACAATGGCAGAGAGTCCAGAATCCTATTGTCAAAATATAATATAAACAGTTTCACTGCAAGTCCATCTTTGTCTGGAAACAGAAATGCATACCACACTGCATCCTCACATCTGGATGTTAGTCTCCATTACATAAATACTGTACATTCCCTTAAATGAAAAGTCATGATACAAAATCAACAATAGAAAGAAAAATAGAAATTTACAATGCCATGAAGTTAAATGACATGTTACTAGATATGACAGTCTCCATTACACAACTACTATACCTTCCCTTAAATGAAGAGCCACAAAACAAAATCAACATCCAAGAGAAAAAAGAAATTAACAATGCCAAGAAGTTAAACAACATGCTATTAAATGTATAACATGTAGCTGAAGAAGTGAAAATCAAGAACCTTCTTGAAGAAAATGATGCCACTGCATGATCTACGAGTCATGGCATGATTTAATCAGAAGAAATTGTTTTGAAGAGATGAAACCAACAGAAAACAAGAAAACCCATGAGATAGAGTTTCCGCTGATCTTTGTTGAAGTGTTTCTCCTCCCAACAATAAACAGATCGGTTTTGTTTTTTAATCCAGTCTACTAATCTATGATGTTTGATTGAGCTTAAGCCATTTACATTCAGAGTTAAATAAATATACATAGGTGGTACTTTGGTCCTGTCATTTTAGGAATGGGTTGTTCATTGATTTAGTCTTCTGTTGTCATTTTACTGGGATGTTCTTTCCGTTTGCCTTTGGTTTTGGTAGGTGCTATTCCTCTTCTCTGTCAAGAGAACATCTTGAAGTATCATTTGTAGGGCAGGTTTGGAAGAGGCAAATTCTCTTAGCTTTTCTTTACTCTGGAAGAATTTTATTTCATTTTCAAAGATGAAAGAAAGCTTTGTTGGGTATGTTATCCTAGGCTGACAATTTTTTGCTTTTAGAATCTGGAATATGTCACTCCATTCTCTTCTTGCCTGTAGAGTTTCCTGTGAGAGGTCTCCTGTGAATTTAATTGGCATTCCTTTATATGTCAATTGATGTTTTTCACGTGCACATTTAAGGATCTTTTCCTTATGTTCAATTGAAGAAAGCTTGATTATCATATGTCTTGGTGAAGATCGCTTTTGATCAAGCCTGTTGGGAGTTCTATGTCCCTCCTGGATCTTGTTTCCCAATTCTTTCTCCAGATTAGGGAAATTTTCCTTTATTATTTCTTTAAATACATTTGCAAACTCAGCTTCTCTTTCTGCACCTTCTGGGACTCCCATAAGTCTTATATTTGGCCTCTTAATAGTGTCTTTCAATTCTTGAATACTTTTTTTGGCCTGATCCAGCTCTGCTTCCAGCTTTTTGTTTGCTTCCCTC
This sequence comes from Ochotona curzoniae, assembly GCF_017591425.1. Lineage (NCBI taxonomy): Eukaryota > Metazoa > Chordata > Mammalia > Lagomorpha > Ochotonidae > Ochotona > Ochotona curzoniae. The sequence continues at coordinate 28,375 of NW_024466255.1, read as the reverse complement.
TGGTGACAGAAGATATCTGCCAATTCTGAGATTTTTTCTTCTGCTTGCTTCATTCTATTTTGAAGACTCTCCACTGTACTTGTAATTTGCTCTACTGTGTTCTTAATTTCTGATATACCAGCCTTGATTTGCTTTACTGCTTCCTTAAATTCTTTGAACTCTTGCATGAGCTTCTCATTTTTGACCAGAATCTTCAAAATGAGTCTTATGGATTCTGTGTCCCCCATTTTCTCGATGTCTTCCTCAGTTAACTCTGAGGTTGGCATAGGGTTTTGCTCCTTTGCAGGGGAGTTTTCAGTAATATTCATTGTGCCTTTGTCTCTTCTTTTGCTCTTGATCATTGTACTTCTGGCTAGCAGAGTCTTCTTCTTGGGGCAGGTTTCTAAGCTGTGTCACCCACAGGTCTACAATGCAATTTTACTTATTGCAGTTGGTACACAACTTTTTGCTTGCAGCCACTTGTACCACAACTTCCAGCGAGTTCCAGGTCTGGGTTCTTATGTCAGATATCCACCGTGGTCTCCACAGCCCCAGCTCTTGGCTCACCACTCTCCACCTCCTGTGATACCATGCTGAGGCTGCACTGTTGTCTCTGCAACTTTTCTCCCTCTTCCGGTTGGAGTGGGTTCCAGGATTAGAGAGACACCAGGTGTCCTATCTAGTTAGGTTGTTGGTGGCGCTGATCTTGTTGGAACCTGTTGGACGTTAGGTCTGGGTGCCACACGGACCTGTTTTGACCAGTACAATGTCACAGTCGGTATTATTTTCCTGCGGGACTCAGCAAGCTCTCACGAGCTCAGCACATGTGCAGTTCTCTGTTGTCCCCTGCAGTCCCAAAACTATTGCCACAGTGCACAAAATGGCACCCAACGTGCTACCACAACAGTTCTTGATCTGCTGGCCGTCAGATCTGAGGGCTACCCAGACATGCCCCAGATGGAACCCATAGAATGCCACGTTGTTGCAGTTCGCCAAGTCAGAAATGAGCTCACTCCCTGCTCAGAGCATGCTCAGTCCTTTCCCTTGCCCTTTTCTCCTTACGCAAAATGGCGCCCATTCAGCTCTAGGGGGCTGACAGGGCTGTGAAATTCACTCTGTTTTCACACTGCCCGCCTGGGATCTGCTGCTCTGTCTCTGCTCCTGGTCAAATGAAAGGAACCAGCAGGACGGACAGTTCTTTGTCTGGGTTCACCTCCCAAGGTCCCAGTGAAAGACCCTTCCCACCTGGTTGCAGGTGGAGTTCCGTCTGCTGGTGGAGTTCAGATCGCCGTGATGGAGTATCAGTCACTGCAACACCACACTGCTGTGCCCGCTGCTTTCCTGTGTCTGTCAGTCTACAGGTACCCCTCTGCTGTTGGTCTGTCCTTTCCTATTTCCTGAAATATGTCCTCTCTGCTTCATCCTGATTAAATGTTTCTCCGTCTGATTAAACGTGTCCTTACCCTATTCTGCCATCTTGATTCTCCCCACTAGTTTTTTTTTTATAAAGATTTATTTTTATTATTTTTTCATTGGAAAGGCAGATATACAGAGAGGAGAGACAGAGAGGAAGATCTTCCGTCCGATGATTCACTCCCCAAGTGAGCGCAACGGGCCGATACTATGCCGGTCCGAAGCCAGGAGCCTCTTCCAGGTCTCCCACGGGGGTGCAGGTTCCCAAGGCTTTGGGCCGTCCTCGACTGCTTTCCCGGGCCACAGGCAGGGAGCTGGAAGGGAAGCGGGGCTGCCGGGATTAGAACCGGCGCCCACATGGGATCCCGGGCGTGCAAGGCGAGGACCTTTAACCACTTGCGCCACCGCGCCGGGCCCCCCACTAGTTTTAAAATCTTAAAAAACAAGCAAGCAAACAAACAAAAAACAAGGCATCAGCCCTGTCACACAGTGGGTTAAGATTCCTATTGCAATACAGGCATCCCATATAAAACCAAAATTAAGAAATCAAAGCAACAAAATGGAACACATTGCTTTTCTTCATGTGTCAATGTGGATTAAATAATTCCCATTCATGAGTGAATGCAGTTGTGTTGTGTTGGTTATCCAAACTTTTTGTGTGTAACTGTATATATGGTAGAAAATGTGTTTGCCTGCCTCTCTCTGTCGAGTCTGGGGGCGGCGGATTTGAGAGAGGCACAGAGGCAGGGCCCGTCTCCATGGTGACACAGATGAGGGAGTCAGTGGCAGCACCCGTGATAGGGTTCACATTTCTGCAGAGAAGTAGAGGCTGCCCTGCTGCAGGGGCGTCTGGTTTGGTTCTGGGCTGAGGCTGCGGGATGCCTGCCCTGAGAGGGGCCTCGTGTGGGGACAGAGCTGGGTGCCCTGTTGGGGGGAATAGGCTGACCTTAGCCTTGGCTTGCCTGTCTCCCATTCAGTGTCTTTCTGAGAGCCCCTGAGTGTCCATGTGCAGCTGTCATGGGCTGCATCATGTTAAGAGCTCCTGGGGTCTGTCCTCAGCAGGAAGCCCACTCAGCCTGTGGCCCGCACTGTGCTGCCCTTGGTCACCGCACCTTCACCTTCTGGGTCAGGATTCCTCCCTTTGGTCATGTTGACTGCAAGCCGGGGACTGTGCAAACTCAGCCGCTCTCTCAGGCTGAGTGGGGGTGCTCTGTCTGAGTGAACACTCTGGTTAGTCACGGGCTCAGGAATTACCAGAGAAGCGAAGGGAAAAAGATACACTTGGGTCTTGCTGTAGTTCTGTTTCTTATTGGCCCATCTTTGGAGGGCACAGTGCCCCTGGTGCTGTTGTCCTGGGCGCTGCCTGAACAGGTGCAAGTTGGCTCCTATGCTGTGGGCTGGGAGGGCCACTAGCGAAGCACTGGGCAGTGTATTGGTTCTGATGCCCCAGGGTACCTACAGTACTGGGTATTGTGGGGAGGAGCCTCTTTCTCACATGCAGATGAAGGTGAGACAGAACCCCCCTCAGCCCAATATTCTTTAAGAAGGCTCCAATCCCACCTGTGAGCACCCTAAGCTCCTAAAAAGTTACCTCAGAAAGCTGCCCCATGGCCCAGTACGGTAGTCTAGTGGCTAAAGTCCTCGCCTTGCAACCACCGGGATCCCATATGATCCCAGAGAAGGAGAATGAGAAAGATCTTCCATCTGCTGGTTCAGTCCCCAAGTGGCTGCAATGGCCAGAGCTGAGCTGATCTGAAGCCAGGAGCCAGGAGCTTCTTCTGGATCTCTGATGTTGATGCGGGGTCCCAAAGCTTTGGGTCATCCTCTACTGCTCTCCTAGACTACAAGCAGGGAGCTGGAAGGAAAGTGGGCTGCCAGGACAGAAACTGGTGCTCATATGGGATCCTAGGGGACGTGCAATGAAAAGACTGCAGTCACTAGGCTACTGTGTTGGGCTCCTCCTTTCTTTTTTTAAAAAAATATTTATTTATTTTTATTGGAAGGACAGCTTTGACTGAGAGAATGAGAGACAGAAATATGATTTATCTGTTGGTTCACTCCTCAAATGGCCACAAAGGACAGGATGTGCTGATGTAAAGTCAGGAACCAAGAACTTCCAAGTCTCCCATGTGGCTGCAGGGTCCCAAGGCTTTGGGACATCCTCCTCTGCTTTCCCGGCCACAAGCAGGGAGCTGGATGGGAGGTGGAGCAGCAGGAACAGGAACCAGCATCCATAGGGGATGTGGTGATTGGAGACGGAGGATCAGGCAGTTGAGCCAATGCAGCGGGGTATTAGACCTTCTTTTTAATTTCTAATTTTAGTTATCCGAATTTTTTAAAGCTTCTTTTTTGTTAGTCTGGTTAAACAATCTATTTTATTTTTCCAATACCAGCTTTTATTATGATTAATCTTTCACATTTTGTATTCGTTTTACTTTCATTTATGTTTGCTCTGATTCTGATTTCTCTTCTGCTAATCTGGGGTTTGGTTTATTCTTTCTTTGTGAACAACGTCCTCGGTATTTTTATTGGGATCTGATTGAATCCATAAGTTTCTCGGGGCACTGTGGACATTTTGATCACATTAATTCTTCCAATCCAGGATCATGGAAGATTTGTCCCGTTGTTTATGTGTTCCAGCTCTTTCATTGATGTTTTGTGATTTTCATTGTATAGTCTTTCACATCTTTGGTTAAATTTATCCTGAAGTATTTCACTTTTTTGCAGCTGTTGTGAATGGGAAGACCTGGTTCACACAGGGGCTGAAGCACATGTTCTCATGTGTCTGCCTCTCAGAGATGTGAAGTTCAGCTTCCCCAGTTTCTGAGGGAGCAGGAGTGTCTCCTATCAGATCCCCCCAGGAAGGATTCTGGGCTCCTGTCTGATCTGCTGCAGCCAAAAGCCTGAGGGAATCAGAGCTGGGATTGTCTGAATCATGGCAAATGCCCTGAAATAAAAATAACTTTTCCTTCTTGATCCTTGTCCTAAATACATATTCTCTTGCTTATTCAGTATTCTATGTTCTTTCATAGCTCCCCTATTATTTTTAGTTTTCAGTGGATCATTCAGTCCTAAGGGCAGTTGAGTGGAGACAAAACTCCTGTCACTACTTCCTGGAAGGAAAGCCAGTGGATGGGAGCCTTTCTTGTTTCCAACTCTCAAATAAGCAGAGGAATAAACTCAGAGAACGACTGTGAGAAAACCTCCATGGACACCTCTAAGGAAGGGTCGGGAAGAGCCCCTGGACTGGCCATGCAGTCAGCTGCTGGGAATGGCTACGGCCCAACTCCACGGACACAGAGGCCCTGACACCAGGATCCTTGTAGACCTTGTGCTCATCTGGCTGCCCCTCTGTGACCTTGGTGTAAACTGTAACAAGAAGTAAAACACCTGCCTGGGTTCTGGGAGCTTCTACAGGACATGATCCAAGCTGGGAGGAACACAGTGGAAAACCCCAATGTTGTGGAACCCCAATGATCAGAAAAGCAGATGACCTGGGGACCACTCCTGCAGCTGGCCTGGGAGGTGAGGGCAGTGTCATGGGATGGGCCTAGAGCCTCCGGGTCAGACATTGACTGCAGGTGTCCCTGCCAGGATCAGGGCACAACACCCAGTTGGTGTCAGAGAATCAGAGACCTGCTTGGAGGGAGGGAAAAGCCCTCACTGACCCCGGGAGAGAGGAACAGCAAAAGAGAGCCAGCAAATAGAAACATTTCTATCACACTTCAGAGCTGCTGAACTAGGCCTTCCAGGCTGTCAGCCAGATGGTTAAAAATGAAAACAGAGGCAGAAGGGACAGCAATCCTGGCTACAGGTCCAGATCCAGCATCAGGCTCAGGGTGTGAGCTGTGCCCTCTGTGCCCAGCAGCAGGGCTGTGGTTCCCAGCTGGGACCTCCCAGGGTGAGGCCATGGATTCTGCTCCTGGCTGTGCAGCCTCAACCAGGTTCTCTGCATTTCCTCTGCCTTCAGTCAGCTATAGTGTCACACAGCCAAGGGAAGGGTAACTTAGCAACTCCTGGATTTCACTGTGGGCTTCAAGGAGCCCGGGAAACTGTATCTGTGTGGGGCACCGTGATAGGCAGCAAGACCCAGGGAGGTTCTGTGTTCTCAGCTGTGGCCTCTTCCTAAAGCTTCCTCCTGGGCTGCCCCAGCAGAAGAGAGGTCACAGTGTGTCTCCAATGTTCTGTGTCATCACTGACCACCTGTGCCCTTTATAGACTCCCTGATGGAAAACCATGGATGTAGGCATGGGCACTGGGCACAGGGGTGGAGATGTAGCTTGGGACACCTGATCCCATCTCAGTGCTCTGTTGGAGTCCTGGCTCCACTTCCGGTCCAGCGTCCTTCCAGTGCACAAGGACACCTAGACTGAGTTCTGGGCTCTGGGATTTGGCTTGCTCCACCCCTACTGTTGCACATTTGGGGAGTGAGCCAGGGGATGGGGAAACACACTCCTTTTCACAAAGATAAAAAAAATTTCAAATAAAAAATAAGTTTCTGTATCTTGTGGTGCTCTCTGCTCATGGGTCCAGGGATTCCCAGTGTGAGTGACAGTGGGATTGATCATGGGACTCTCAGAGAATGCAGGTACCTTTGACCTTGGCTGTGCCCTGTCTGGATATGAACACTGGGAGCTGAAACATCACAAGCTGAGACTGCAGTGACTGCCCCTCCCCCCCACATCACAGCTAAACAGGAAGGTGTGTGTGGGGGGTGGGCCTCCCTGGGGTTCATACAGCTGATCTGGACTTAGGACTTCCTGCCTTGCCCAGCATCTTGTTAGAGTCCTGCCCAGCACAGTAGCCTGGGGGGTCAGAGGTCAGAGGGAGCTGTGGCTCAGAACTGGATGCATCATAGGCTCATGTTTCCCACCTCATGAGCCTAGAGCATCATAAGCAAAACTGTTGTTAGCTGTGCCACCTGCACCCAGGTCTCTGCCAGAGCCGTCCCTCACCATGTGGGGCCAGGGCCCAGGTATGTGACCATTTGCAGGGGAGGCTGAGGTCCGGTGGGAATCCTGTTTCCCCTCCTTCTTCCAGAGTGTGCTCTGAGGCAGCTCTGTCAGCACCCACCTGAAGCAATACAGATCCTCTGCCCACTCCAGACTGTCCCAGGCATCCATTGCCTGCCTACGGGACCCCTGGTAACCATGTCTGTAGTCCTTGGTTCTTGCCATGGTCCAAGCCTTTGTCTGCTTGGGCTATTGCCTTAGGACCCCATTTATTTTTTATTTTTTTTTTCCTTGATTACTTCACAATATCTTATTGCATGAGATACAGGTTGTTTGGGGTTGAAATAATATTACTGTTTCAGATTGACATCAATTCATAACAACCACATCAACAACAACACCAACAACATCGACAACAAAGTATATCACCCTGAAAAAAAGTAACACCACTGAATAGCCAACACATGCATGACAAAAAGGAAACACAGAAGTCTCTCGGGAAAAATGGTGCCATCATATACTTCATAAGCACATGATGAATTCTACTAGAGAATAGAGATTATTTGGAAGCAACCAAACTGAAGTAAAAACATCAAAAAACCAGCATAGATTGGACTGTTGGAGTTACCCTTTCCATGTTGGCTTCCTTATATGAGAGAGAATATATGGTATTTGTTCTTTTGTGATTGACTCATTTCACTCAGCATAATGGTTTCTAGTTGGGACCACCTGGTTGTAAATAGAATAATTTTGTTTTTCTTAATAGCTGCATAATATTCCATGGAGTAGATATACCACAGTTTCTTTAACCACTCTTCCTTGGACGCACATCTGGTTTGCTTCCATGTCTTTGCTATTGTAGATTGTGCTGCTATAAATATAGAATTACAGATCCCCTTCTCACAGGCAGATTTCACTCCTTTTGGGTATATTCCTAGGAGCGGGATAGCTGGGTCATATGGCAGGTTTATTTGCAATTTTCCCAGCACTCTCCATACTAATTTCCATAGTGGTTGTACTAGCCTACACTCCCACCAGCAGTGAAGGAGGGTACCTTTCTCCCCACATCCACGCCAGCAGGTGTTGTTATTCGAGTTCTGAATGTAGGCCAGCCTCACTGGAGTTAGGTGGTACCTCAACGTGGTTTTCATTTGTATCTCTCTGATGGCTAGGGAGCCTGAGCATCTTTTCATATGCCTGTTAGCCATTTGAACCTGTTCTTCTGAGAAATGTCTGTTCATTTCTTTTGCCCATTTTGTTACAGGGTTGTTGTTTTTGCTGTCCCTGGGTTTCTGAAGCTCTTTGTAGATCTTGGATATTAGTCCCCTATCACTTGTGTAGTATGCAAAAATTTTCTCCCATTCTGTTGGTTGCTTCTTCACTTTATTAATTGTTTCCTTTGCTGTACAGAAGCTTTTTAGTTTGATGTAGTCCCATTTGTTCATTTTGGATTTAATTGCCTTTGCTTTGGGTGTCTTTTCTAAGAAGTCTTTCCCTGTTCCAATATCTTGGAGTGTGTTTCCTATATTTTCCTTTAATAGTTTGATGGTTTCTGCGTGTAAATTTAGGTCCTTGAGCCAGTTAGAGCTGATTTTTGTATAATGCGACAGGTGTGGGTCTTGCTTCTTTATTCTGCAAGCTGCTATCCAGTTGTCCCAACAGCATTTGTTGAATAAACCAGGTATTTTACCTGGATTGTTTTCCGTTTTCTTGTCAAAGATTAGGTGAGTATACATGTGTGGATTTCCTTCTGGTGTTTCTATTCTGTTCCACTGATCTTCTTCTCTGTTTCTGTACCAGTACCAGACTGTTTTGATAACCACTGCTCTGTAGTATGTCTTGAGGTCTGGAATTGTGAGTCCTCCAGTTTGATTTCTATTTTTCAGGATAGCTTTAGCTATTCGTGGTCTTTTGTGATTCCAAATGAACTTTTGTATCATCTTTTCTATTTCCGAGAAGAATGTTGTTGGGATTTTGATTGGGATTGCATTGAATCTGTATATTGCTTTTGGTAATATGGTCATTTTGATAATGTTGATCCTGCCAATCCAAGAACATGGTAATGTTCTCCATTTTTCAAGGTCTGCTTCTATTTCCTTCCTAAATGATTTATAGTTTTCATCATAGAGGTCTTTCACATCTTTAGTTAGCTTAATTCCTAGGTATTTAAGATTCCTCTCCTCTATTTTAAAGGGGACAGTACTTACAATTTCCTGCTCAGCCGTGGAATTATTTGCGTACACTAGCGCCATCGATTTGTGTTCATTAATTTTGTATCCTGCCACTCTGCCAAAGTCTCTTATGAGTTCCAATAGTCTCTTGACTGAGTCTTTTGGCTCCCCTATGTAGAGAATCATGTCATCTGCGAATAGTGATAATTTCAATTCTTCATTTCCAATTTCTATACCTTTAATTGCTTTGTCTTGCCTAATAGCTCTGGCTAGGACTTCCAAAACTATATTGAAGAGTAGCGGTGACAGTGGACATCCCTGTCTAGTTCCAGAATTTAGCGGAAAAGCTTCCAATCTTTCCCCATTTAGTATGATGCTGGCATTGGGTTTTTCGTAAATTGCTTCGATTATGTTGTAGAATGTTCCTTCTATGCCTATCTTGCTTAGGGTTTTTAACATGAAGTGGTGTTGGATTTTATCAAATGCCTTCTCTGCATCTATAGAGAGGATCATATGGTTTTTATTTTTCAATTTATTGATGTGGTGTATCACATTTATTGTTTTGCGAATGTTGAACCATCCCTGCATGCCTGGGATGAATCCCACCTGGTCCGGGTGAATGATCTGCCTGATGTGTTGTTGGATCCTATTGGCTAGTATTTTATTAAGGATCTTTGCATCTATGTTCATCAAGGATATTGGTCTGTAGTTCTCTTTTTCTGTTGTTTCTCTCTCTGGCTTTGGTATTAAGGTGATATTAGCTTCATAGAAAGAGCTTGGGAGGATTGCCTCTTTTTCTATTGCTTGAAAAAGCTTGTGTAAGATTGGGGTAAGTTCCTCTTGAAATGTTTGGTAGAATTCAGCTGTGAAGCCATCTGGTCCAGGACTTTTCTTGGTTGGGAGGGCTTTAATTACTGATTCAATCTCAGTGCATGTTATTGGGCTGTTTAGATTGTTAATTGCTTCTTGATTCAATTTTGCTGGATTGTATGTGTTCAAGAATCTATCCATCTCCTCTAGGTTTTCTGATTTGTTTGCATATAGTTGCTTGTAATAGGTCCTGATGATTCTTTGTATTTCTGAGGTATCTGTTGTTATATCTCCTTTCTCATCTCTGATACTATTGATGCATATTTTCTCCCTCCTTTTTTTGATTAGTTGAGCTAGTGGAGAGTCTATTTTGTTGATTTTCTCAAAGAACCAGCTTTTTGATTGATTGATCTTATGTATAGTTCTCTTGGTCTCTATTTGGTTTATTTCCTCCCGTATTTTGACAATTTCGTTTTTCCTACTAATCTTGGGACTCCTTTGTTGTTGAGTTTCTAGTTCTTTCAGTTGTAAGGTTAGCTGATTTACTTGGTGCTTTTCTAGTTTCTTGACATAAGCACTGATTGAAATGAACTTTCCCCTCAGCACTGCCTTGATTGTGTCCCATAAGTTTTGATAAGTTGTGTCGATGCCTTCATTTGTTTCAAGCAATTTTTTAATTTCTCCTCTGATTTCCTCTCTAACCCATTGCTCATTTAGTAACATATTATTCAGTCTCCACATGTTTGTAATTCTTCCTTGGTGTTTCGACTGCTTGGTCTCAAGCTTCACTCCTTGGTGGTCTGAGAAGATGCATGGTATGATTTCAACTTTTTTAAATTTGCTGAGGCTTGTTTTATGGCCTATAACATGATCAATTCTGGAGAAAGTTCCATGCACTGATGAAAAAAATGTGTATTCTCTGTCTGTAGGATGAAAGGTTCGATAGATGTCAACTAAATCCATTTGCTCTAGAGTTTGGGTGAGTTCTATTGTTTCTTTGCTGAGTTTCTGGCTTTTTGATCTGTCCATTTGTGTTAATGGGGTATTCAGGTCTCCCACTATGATCGTATTGGAGTTTATTTCTCCCTTTAAGTCCGTTAATATTTGTTTCATGTAGCTAGATGCTTTGGCATTTGGAGCGTAAACATTTAGTATGCTGATCTCTTCTTGCTGAAGGCATCCTTTGATCATTATGTGGTATCCTTCTTCATCTCTTTTGACGCTCTTTACGTCAAAGTCCATGTCATCTGATATAAGAATGGCTACACCTGCTCGTCTTTCCTTACCATTTGCTTGGAATATCTTTTTCCATCCTTTCACTTTCAATTTTTTCTGATCTTTGTTGGTGAGATGTGTCTCCTGTAAGCAGCAGATAGTAGGGTTTTGTTTTTTGATCCAGTCCTCCAATCTATGGCGTTTGACTGATGAGTTTAAGCCGTTTACATTCAGCGTTATTATGGATAAGGGGCAGTTTGGTCCTGTCATTTTGGCAATGTGTTGTTCTATAATTGAGTCGTTTGTTAGCCTTTTAGTGGGATGTTCTCCACATTTGCCTTTGTTTCTGGTGGTTGTTATTTCTTTTTTCTTTCATGGGAACATCCTTGAATATCATTTGTAAGGCAGGTTTAGATGAGGCAAAATCTTGAAATTTTTCTTTGCTGTGGAAGAATTTTATTTCATTTTCAAAGACAAAGGAGAGCTTTGCAGGGTAAGTTATTCTGGGCTGAAAATTTTTCTCTTTTAGGATCTGGAATACGTCATTCCATTCTCTTCTGGCCTGTAGTGTTTCCTCTGAAAGGTCAGCTGTGAGTTTGATTGGAGCTCCCCTATAGGACACTTGATTTTTTTCCCGTGCCCATTTAAGGATTTTTTCTTTTTGTTCAACTGAAGAGAACTTGATTATCATGTGTCGCGGTGAAGTTCGGTTTTGGTCAACTCTGTTTGGAGTTCTGTATCCCTCCTGTATATAATTTTCCAATTCTTTGCTCAGATTAGGGAAGTTTTCCTTTATTATTTCACTGAATACTCCTCTAATGCCAACTTCTCTTTCTGCACCCTCTGGAACTCCCATAACTCTTATGTTGGACCTTTTAATCATATCTTTTAATTCTTGGATACTTTTTTTAGCTTGACCTAGCTCTGCTTCCAGCTTTTTGCTTGTTGCTTCATGGTGACAGGAAATATCTTCTAATTCTGATATTCTTTCTTCTGCTTCATTCATTCTGTTGTTGAGACTCTCCACTGTATTTTTAATTTGCTCTACTGTGTTCTTAATTTCTGATATATCAGCCTTAATTTGATGTATTACTGCTATTTCTTCTTTGAACTCTTGTTTGTACTTCTCATTGTAGACCATCAGCTTTGCAACGAGTTTTCTGAGTTCTTTGTCCCCCATTTTCTCAATGTCTTCCTCAGTTAACTCTGAGAGTGGGCGGAGCTTTTGCTCTTTTGTTGGAGAGTCTTCAGTAACATTCACAGTACTTTTGTCTTGTCTTTTACCTTTTGTAGTTGCCGCTCTGTTTGACGAAATCATCTCTATGGTATATTACCTACAGGTCTATAAGTTGATTTTTATGTTCAATCAGTGCCCCGGATTTGGGAAACACAGCTGTCCTGACAATTGCTTTGTCTGTGGTACTGATTTTGTAGGCAGCACTGAGCTTGTCGCCCGCTGCTGGCTGATAAGTCAGAGTACTTCCTGGGGGTATTTTGGGTGGAGGTGGCGGCGTGCCTTGTATGGGCTGTTTTCTCTGCGGCTGTGCAGTGCTCTAAGATGGCGGTATTTTTGTCCCCAGGTCAGTACTTGGGTGACTCAGCTGTTCTCCCTTCAGTGTAACACTGTCTGGTCCCGTGACACTGTTATCTGAGAGCTGCCGAATTAGCACATGAGCAGATTGCCACTCCTCCTCTTGCAGCTTATCAGTGTTTGGAGCACTTGCCACAGTGTCCAAGATGGCGCCCGTAGGGGCACCAGCAAAGGTCGGGAGGTGGGGGGGCTGTCCGCCGTCAGCTCCAGGGACCACACCAACCCTGCAGGGAGCGAAGCTGGCGTTTCCCTCCCCACGTAGATCAGTCCCGGGTAAACAGCCAGAAAGGAGCCACTGTGCGGCTCTGACAACTACTCGTTCTGTCTCTCCGCACAAGATGGCGCCCTGAGTCCCCTGCTCCCTCCGCCTATTGCTGGTTCCAGTCACTCAGCTTGATTGTCAGCGCCCAGACTATATTAACTTTCCTATTCCCCACGCGGACCCAGGCTCTCACCTGGCGGTCACAAGAGCTGTGTGGAGGCCGCTGCTGGATGTTTGGCTGGCGCTGGAAACGGATCGCTAGAGCCTGGATCACTGGGATCTGAGTTGCTACTCGCCAACTGCTGGTGGGTTCTTCGGTCCACTACAACACTGCTGTCTCGTTTCCGCAGCTTCCCTGTGTCCAGGGGAGTTCCAGGTGCCCCCTGCTTACTGCCTGAGCCCTATTTTTTCCCTGAAATCTACTTATTGTACCTCTCCTTGCCTAAAGACTCTCCATTCCACCAAACACGTCTGCACTCTACGCCGCCATCTTAGAAAAAAAAAAAAAATCTAGGACCCCATTTAGCCCTGTAGGTCCAGGGCTAGGTCCTGAGCCCTCTCTTATCTCAGTCGCTCACTCCCTGGGTGCCCCATCTCTGTTCCAAGTGGAACCACCTGCCCATTGTCTTTCTCTTGCACAGACATTTCCCATCAAGTCTCTGTCTAGTGGTCACCGCCAGCCCTGCAGTGTCACTCACTTCTCAATGACATCGCAGCTCCCACCGCTCCTGCATTTTTTGCCTGGGCAGCACCCCCTCGCATCTTCCCTCCTAGTTGCCCTTCTCCCACAGTGATGCCACCCCCACACCGTCATGGCCTGAAGCCCTGGGTGTCCTCCTCTCCTCCTCCTCTTTCCCTGGATGCAGTCCACAGGAAGTGCTGTGCATCCATCTGCAGAAGGATCCAGAACCTCATCTCTCCACTCTGCCCTCACCCACACCCATTACAGTGACTGGCATCCCTGTCTGGGCTTCACAGGAGCCTGTAGAGCTTTGTCTCCAGCCTCTCAGTCTCTCAGCCCCGTCCTCACGCAACAGCCAGGGTGGTCCCTGGACAGGAGAAGGTGCACGTCCCTCCTCTGCTTGGAACTGTCTCATGACTACCACCTCACTCAGAGCCAGGGCTGAGCCTTCCTGTGAGCTTGTGTCCTGCTGGATGGTGGTGCCGACCCAGCCTTCCTAATGGTTACTTGCTCTGTGTGCAGACTTGCTCCTGCCTAGGGCATTTGCACTGGCCGTCTCCTGCCTGCAGAGCATCTCCCCAGATACTTTTGCAGAAGACTCATTGTGTCCTTCCAACCTTCCTCAGGGTCACCTCCTCAGGGCAGTGCATGCTGACCATGATGGTGAGACAGTCAGCTGCCGACATGTAGGCTCCACTCAGGCCAGCTAAGGAGGGTGTGGTGAAGGAGTTACGAAACAAACTTTTGGATACCAGTTTCAGGGAACTTAATCTAGCTGTTAGATAAGTAACAGTTATTTAGGGTTTAGGTTGTTAGGCAGAAGCAGTTTAGCAGAGCTTGGCAGCTTAGTTTTTTACCAATCAGTGTACAAACAAACAACACTACAAACCAGTAATCATAAACTACTAGGTCTTAGTTAGTGGGTCCTGAGGAGGCTCTGAGAGGGGAAGGGACAATAAGGGACTCTGACTCCAGGGCTCAGCCCTGACCCTGCTGAAGGCTCTGTCCACTCTGCCCTCCTTACCCCATCTCAGGGTGAGGGGCTCAGGCAGCCCCTCGTGCTCCACGTGGCATGTGTATCTCTGCTCCTCTCCAGAAGGCACCAGCACAGCTGCCCACTTCTGGAAGATTCCATCGCCTGCAGGCCTGGTCTCCACCAGCTCTGTGTCCTGGATCAGGTCCTCCCCATCTCGCTGCCAGGTGAGTGTGATGTCCTTGGGGTAGAAGCTGAGGGCCCAGCACCTCAGGGTGGCCTTCTGGTCAGAGACTGGGTGGTGGGTCACCTGTGTTATGGGTGGTTCTGAGGGAATTTTTGGAAAATTCAGGCCTTTCATGTTTTTCATCAGACACCAAAGCTGCACTCAGTGACCATCCTGAGAGTGGACAGGAGGACTGGGTTGTAGGAAAGAGTGAAACCCCAACCTGGCTTGCATTAAGACAGTGGGATAATCTACAGTTTAGTAAGTTCTAGAATCAGCTACAGCCCAGGGTATGAGCCTCTGGAAGGACTCAGAGTGGAGGGAAGGTGTTTGGTCTTGTCCTGAGTGGAGGCTGAGAAACCCAGAAACCCTGGAGTGAAACCTCCCAGCGCATTGGCTTGAGGTCGAGGGTAGGCCTTTGTAGGGGTCACTGTTCACAGGGGCCTGCCAGAGTCTAGGTTACCAACAGGGTTATTTCCAGATTATTCTATGACCTCTTCTCCCCCAACCCAGGTCCCTCATTTACACTGGAGGAAGGGCAGGTCTCAGGCACTGGACCCAAACCCGGAAGGACATCCCCGCTATTGTCTTTGAGGAGAGGCAGATGCTTGCCTGGGTCCCATTTTCCTCCCCTCCTTGCTGTCCCAATCCAAGGGAAGGTGGGAGGGCAACCCCTCTGAGCCCAGCACACCCCTGCGCTGCAGAGTCTCCTGCCCCATCTCCAGGTATCTGCGCAGCCACTTCACCTTGTCCTCCAGGTAGGCCCAGTGGCGATGAGTGTAACCTGCCAACTGCCACTTGCGCTTACTGATCTGAGCCGCCATGTCGGCCGCGGTCCAGGTGCTCAGGTCCTCATTCAGGGTGAGGTAATCCATGCCATTGTAGGCATACTGCCGGTACCCGCGGAGCAGGCGCCCGTCCTCCCCGACCTCGCAGCCGTACATCCTCTGGATGGTGTGAGAGCCTGTCCCGCCCGCGGTCAGCCCTGGCCACGCAGCTCCGCCCCGCCCTCACCGACCCGCGGGGATTTCAGCTGAAACCGAAAGTGAAACCCGGGCGTGTCCCGCGGCTCCTCCCGCCGAGGGTCTCCGCGGGGCGCGCAGTCTCGGGGTGGGGGACCTCGGCCCCGGGGACCCGGAGCGCCCTGGGCGCACGTGGGGAGGGGTCGGGTCACTCACCGGCCTCGCTCTGGTTGTAGTAGCTGCGCAGGGTCTGAAGGTTCACGCGGTCAATCTGTGCCTGGTTCTTGTTGTGCTGTGTCTCCCAGTCCCAGTACTCCTGCTCCACCTGCTGCATCCACGGCACACTGGGTTCCCTCCTCGGGTTCTCGGCGTCGCTGTCGAAGCGCACGAACTGCGTGTCGTCCACATAGCCGACTTCGATGAAGCTGGGCTCCCGGAGTTCGGGCCGGGACACAGCGGTTTGGAAATATGTCAGAGAGTGGGAGCCTGGGGGAGAGAGGGGCTGAGACCCGGGCCGACCCCCGCCCGGAGCGGGACGCTGTGGCACAAGTTCCATGAGGCGGGAGGGGAAGAAAGGTGCCAGTGGTCCCAAGACAACAAATGGGTGGGGAGGGGTGTAACGTCAGGAGCTGCTCCCCGGCGTCTTGCGTTCCCCTCTGCACGGTCCCCTCGCTCCTGCCCCGCAGAGCCCGTCTCCCTCCCGACCCGCACTCACCCGCTCGGGTCTCGGTCAGGGCCAGGGCCCCCGCGAGCAGCAGGAGGAGGGTCCTGGGAGCCATGGATCCACCCTTGGGTTGGGGAGTCTATGTGCGGACTTTATAACCGGGATCTGGCGGCGCTGACTGGCTCTCCAGAAACGGAGCGTCCAATGGGAGCTTGCCCAGGTTGGGAGCAGGAAAGTGACTCCTCACTGCTGGGCTTTCCTTCTGCAGACCTCCCGCAGACTGAGACCCTGAGGACCACACTGGTACTGGAGACTGCCCTGACCACGTGCCCCATGCTTCCAAGGCTTGTGTGTTGTCCCCTCCCTGACGCCATGCTGGGCGCTGGCTGAGAGAATCCGGAGAGCCCTAGACTGGGCTTCACTCCCCTTTAACTTCCTTGACCCCTGGACTCTTCTAGAAGGAAATTCAGCTCCAGGGATCTTGATGAAAGAGCCCAAGTGAGCTAGGAAGCACAGGAAGAGACACAGGGTTTCCTCTATTTCCCTTCCTCCCACCTGTGTCTGAACCCCGGAGCGGGAGCACCCAGAGTCCCTGTCCTGCTTTTTCGCCCTGCTTTTTCTTAGCCCCAAGTGCAGTACAAACCTGACAGAGGTGCGTGTGGCCTGGCCACACCCTAGAGTGAGCAGCGTCCCAGACACGCTTCCACAGCCCCAGGTGCACTTTCCTAGGCATGGCACCCATCCTTTGGTATCCTCATCCTCATCCCCAGCCCTGAGCCTGTGTGCGTGAGTCCAGAGCACAGCCAGCATCATGTCCCTCCTTATCCACCAGGAATTGACCCAGGACCCCTGGGGATATGGAATTCCAGGATGTTACTGACCCCTGCACTGTACACACCTATGACAAAGTTAATAAATATGATTTGAGCAGTAACATACTAGCAACAGTAGGTGATAATAAAACATCCAGTTACAGCAATGCATTGTGTGGGAGCTTTGCGATTTCTGAATGTGTCATGGTGCTGTGTCCCTCTCCCTGTGACAGTGTGAGGGGCTGAAAAATCTCAGTGTGAGGATGGAGAAGGGTGGCTGCTGTGCAGAGACACCCTGAGGCATAGTTAGCTACTTAGTGTTTCCTCTAGAAGCTTCTACATATTTTAATCATGTCAAGATTGCCACTGTGTAATGCAGACAGTGAGTCCTTCACCTGTGTTCATGCGTTAGATGTTAGAGAACAATGAGGGATTGAGGGTGAGGAGACGGAAAGACTGCAATGTGACTGCAATAACTCAGGCTGGGCCAGCTGGAAGTCAGGAGCACAGAACCCACTTACAATGTTCCATGGACCAAGTACTTGGGCAATCAGCACTGCCTCCCAGATGCACAATAACAGGTGCTTGAATTTGGAGAGGTTTGCCACTCAAACTTGGGCACTGATTGATGGGATGATGGCATCCTAAGCAAACAGCTTAGCTCTGTTCGCTGCCGGGCAGTGATGAACTTGGTGCATGGAGCTGATAATCACATGCATGTGGACTGATGGTCAATAGCCAAAGTTTATTAACAGCGTCAGACAGAAGTTCACACAGGCATCAGGGTGGAGGGTTTAAGGAATTTATATTCCAATAGCAAGGGGGAGTTGACCTGAGACCTTGTGAGTTCTTGGCCTATTTATTCCTGTATCAACTGCCCCAGAGCCTTTCCCACAGGATTGCAACCAGCCCTGGCTCCACACTGGCAAGGTTTCCCAATGTCCCCTCCTACAAATCTAATAAATTGTCATCCTACAAAACTGCTTCCTAAACACCCTTATTTTCTGTTTTATTTAAAAGTCTCTTATTTGACACACACACACACACACAGACTCATCTGGTCTGCTGAAGAAGCACAGAGGGAGCACAGTCCAGGCCTGTGAAAGAGAAGGAGGGAGCAGAGCACCTGGCATCTTCTGCTCTCCCAGATGCATTAGTAGCACCAGGGCAGCCAGGAGTCATGCAGATGCTCAATCAGGGACCCTTGGATTGCAGGTGGCTGGCTTCTTGGTATGCCACAGTGACTAATGTGGCCTGCCTTTCATATAAATAAGACAAAATAAATAAATAGATCTTTAATTGACTGACTTTCGGCTACATCTCACTTTAGAGAAACATCTAAAGTTCATGAAAGCATTGGGAAAGGACCTAATAGGCAGGTCTCAATAGCCAGTATGTGAAAAATGCTTAAGTTCATCAGTCGTTAGGGAAATGCAAATCAAGTCAAGGTGATATCCGCTGATCCCTGTCAGAATGGCAGTTACAGAAGGAGAGTGACAAACACGTGATCCGTGCACAGGAACAGCCTGGTCCTTTAAAGGGCTCAGCAGACAGGATAGCCTAACCCAGAAGAACCCCCATCTCAGGGCCAACTAATTGCATAGGGGCCACTATAGGGTCAAACTGCCTGGCAGGGCTCTTCCTTTGGCATTTAACTGAGTCCAGGCTGAAAATGGACGTTCAGATAGAGTCTTGTGAAGAGTGATGAAATACACCCTGACTGACTATGGACATCTTTGTATCTTAAAGCCAAAGAACATGTTTATCGCCTTTGGTCACAGTAAAGTGCAATAATTCATCTGCTCGAAGCTGTGTTAGTTATTAGTTCCCAGAATGTAGCAACTGGAAACTCAGAAAACGTTTATTGTCTTCCACTGTTTTATATAAAAATGTTCATGTGTTTATTTTCATTTAGTTGACATGAACAGTGATAGAAGGAGTGAAAGGAGAGAGCTGTCCTCCTTCTGCTGCTCCTCTCCCTGACGCCCACAGCAGCTGGAGCTGGGCCAGGCAGGAGTCAGGTGCCCAGGACCCGGCCCAGGCCTCCCTGGTGGGGTGCAGGGATCCAAGTCCCCCAAGCCTTCCTCTGCCTCCTTCTAGGAGGAGGCACCAGCAGGAAGCTGGGTCCCAAGTGGAGCAGCCAGGAGGCAAATGGGGCTCCGAGGTGGGATGGGAACTTCTAAAAGTCGCACTCCCCCACTTCTGCTGCCCACTTGCCCCACCCCCCATCTCTGACATCAGGAAGCAGGTGAAGTTGACTGAGGCTTCTGCTCAGACTGTCCCAGGGAGCAGTGGAGCAGAGAGCCAGGGCGGCCCCATCTGAGGCTGGGCTGGACAAGCAGGACTGCCCTGTGGCGCCCTCTGGTGGTCAGTGGAAGAGGCCTCAGGGCTGTGTGTGTCAAGGCTTAAGTCCTGACTCAGAATCTATGCTAGTCCAGCATCACTTTCAGTTATAACTGGGACCTTAAGTCCGGTGCAGACACACCAGGAAGAAATTAAGCTTCATCTTCAAATATGAGGAACATCAAGGAGTTCACATACATGCTAAAACAAAACTCAAAATTAAATACTGTTTCTTAATTGTGTAAGCCAATTTTTAAAAGTTTAATTTATGTCTATTTGAAGTGGAGGCTTATGGAGAGACAAAGATCTTCCATCTACTGGTTTGCACTTCCATCACATGGCTGCACAGCTGAAGCTGAGCCATGTGAAGCCAGGAGATTCTTCCGGATCCGCAACATGTGCGCAGATGCAGATGGGCAACTGTGGCCATTTTAAGAGTGAACCAGCAGGTGGAATATCTCTCTTTCTCCCAGTCACTCTGACTTTAAAATAAATCTTTAAACATCTTAAAAACAGGACTGTCAGAGCCAGTGCTTTGGCACAGCAGGATCAACCATTACTTGAAACACTGGCATCCCATGATGGAGCCAGTGTGAGATTAGAATGCTCCACTTCTGATCAGTCCCTGCTTTGCACCAGGTAAAGCAACAGAAGATGGCCAAGTCCTTGGTCCCTGGTACCCATGTGGGAGATCTGGAAGAAGCTCCTGGCTCTTGGCTTTGTATCAACCCAGTTCTGCTCATGGCAGCTATTTGGGGGTGAACCAGCAGATGGAAGTTTTTTCTTAGGGATTTCCTGCCAGCAGGGCTCCAAAACCACGGAGGAGGTGAGGTGTAGAAACTTACATAGACTAAGAAAGAGGAAGGCATGGGGGCGGGGCATCTCCCGACAGTCCTTCCACCCAACAATGGCACTGTAATTGGTTAGAAGGCACTTCTATTTCTCTAGACTCTCCAATCACGTCACGGGTCGCATAGAGCACTCACGAATGGCAGGTTGGCAAGGAGTCATGTATACCAGGTAGACTTGGAGGTAATGTGGGCTGCACCTGACTCCTCACAGTTGTTTATCAAGGAAGTCACAGCACAGCTCGTCTAAGGACAGAGAAGAGAGACTGGGGTGCAATCCATCACCCTTGCCTATATGACCAGTGAAGAAGGTCAGGTTGAGGTCTTGATTAGCCAAAACCATTGTCAGGGTGTTCCCCTGGGGACAGGTGTGCTGCGTGCCTACGACCTCCCACATAGGCCAGGCAGGCAGAGATCCAGGGGCGATCTCCCACAAGATCTGGCTCTGTCTCCCACTACTTCTCCTTTTCTCTTTCTCCATACCCTGCCCTTCAAATGACAAAATAAATAAATCTTTTCAAAATTTCTGAAAAAAAATACTGAGAAAAGAGTTGTGATTTTAAAATAAGAAACCATGTGAAATGGGGCCAATCTTGCAGCAGATGCCCGCAGCCTTGATGAAGCTCACATGCCTTGGTTTGATTCATGCTGACCTTAAAGCTGAAAACATAATGCTGGTTGATCCCGTTTGTCAACCCTAGTAGTTAAAGTCATTGACTGGTTCTGCTAGTCAGGTTTCCAAAGCTGTGTGCCCAACCTGCTTATAGTCACATTCATACAGACAAGTGGTTAATTATGAAAACTATTTTACATTGCAGAGCTCTTACATTTAACATGTTGCACAGAGCTACAAATAATATTTATTTATTCATTTATTTATTTACAGGTTAAAAAATAAAAACCTGCCAAGGCTAGTTGTGGGCACTCGGGAGAGCAGGTGAGCCTCCAGCTGGGACACTGCATCCCACATGACAGATCCTGGATGGGAGCTGACTCGCCTCTGAATCCAACGTCCTGCTAACTTCCAGACTCATCTACAACCCAAATGAAGCAATTACCCAGGTAATATCATCTCCCATCCCATCAGAAGAAGTCTTTTCCAGTGAAAGCTGCTTCACAGAGGAGAAGGGACTGGGACGCCAGATGCACAGACATCAGCACAGGGACACGAGAAATAAGAAGCAGCAAGGAAGCAGGACATCTCCAAGAGAGCACAGCACTTCTCCAGAAATAGATGCCAGTGAGGAGGAAGTTTATAAAATGCCTGGAAAAGAATTCAACATAATGATCTCAAGAATTCAAAGCAATGTTCTCAGGGAAAGTCCCTGAGATTGAAGAGAATATGGATAGATAATTCAGAGACACAAGGAAAACAGTGCATTTTACAAACAGAAAATTCTACACACAAGTAGATATAATTTTATTTATTTATTTATTTTTATTATTTTTTATTGGAAAGGCGGATATACAGAGAGGAGAGACAGAGAGGAAGATCTTCCATCCTATGATTCACTTCCCAAGTGAGCCGCAACGGCCGATGCTATGCCCATCCGAAGCCAGGAGCCTCTTCCAGGTCTCCGATGCGGGTGCAGGGTCCCAAAGCTTTGGGCCGTCCTCGACTGCTTTCCCGGCCACAGGCTTGGTGCTGGAAGGGAAGCGGGGCTGCCGGGATTAGAACAGGCACCCATATGGGATCCCGGGCGTGCAAGGCGAGGACCTTAACCACTTGCGCCACCGCGCTGGGCCCTAGATATAATTTTAAAAGATTAATTATGAATTGTAGAGTTGAAAACTCTGTTCAATAAAATGAAAACACACAAACAACTGAGACTGTCAACAATAGGACACCTAAAGTAGAAGAATTTCTGAACTTGGAATATAGGCCAGTTATATTGATATAAGCCAGTTAATCCTACAACAAATAAATATGAAGAAGAAGAAGAAAGAGAAGGAGAATTACTCAAAGTGAAGAAAGCCTTTGAGATGTATAGGGCAAAGCATGCTTGTATATGGGGCTGCTTGATGGAGGAAAGAAAGAAAACCTTTAATGATACAGCAGCTAAAAACGCCCACACCTTAAAAGAGACATGGACATCAAAATCCAGGAAACTCGAAGGACTCAACCAGATTCAACCCACAAAAGACTCCCTCTGAGGTGTGTAATAATTAAATTGGTAAATGTGAAGACCAGGAGGGATTTTTAAATGCAGCAGGACAATGTCAAGTTACATGTAAAGGAAAACCCATTGCATCAACAGCAGACTGCTTTGCAGAAACTTTCCTGGAAAAAGAAGAATGGGATGATGCGCTCAAACTTTTGGGAAAAAAAATTACCAGTCAAGGAAATGTATCCAGCTCCGTTAGAAATAAATGAGAATGTAAGTTTTTGCTGGCAAGCAAAACCTGAGAGAATCACCACCAGCCCCTCTACAAAAAAGGCTTTAATGCTTCGGGAGGACTGATGCTAGAAGTAAACAGATTATACTTGTCCTCATGAAAACAGGTGGAAAGTACAATTAGTAGAGAAAATACATGAAGGAGAACAGGTTCAGAACTTATCAACAGAACACTACCAAGACTCAAAGATGAGAAACAGGAGAGGCAGTCAAAGAATATGTGACATTCAGTAAGAATTAACAAAATAACAGAGTGAGTTCTTGACTTCCAATAATAAACTTGAATGTGAATAGATTAAGTTTCACAACAAAAGAATATAGGCTGGCCAAATGGATAAAACAAAACAAAACAAAACAAAACAAAACAAAACAAAACAAAACAAAACAAAACAAAACATAAAACAAGACTGTTGGGGCCAGCAGTGGCAGGTTAAGATGCTCCATTAGATCTATTACCTGATATCACAGAGCTCTTTCAAGTCCTGGCTGCTCCAGTCAGCTGCAGCTCCCTGCTCATGTGCCTGTGAGAGCAGTGGGGGATGGTGCAAGTGCTTGGGCCTCCTGCACTCACTTAGGAGGTCAGTAAGATTCCTTATTCCTGGCTTCAGCCTGGCTGATGGCGACAAAAGAACAAATATGTCTCTTCCTCTCAGGCTTTCTGATGTTCTGTCTTTCAAATAAAAAGTTAAAGAAAATAAATAAGTAAATCTATAAGAAAAAGTCTGGGATTCAGTGTGTGCTGCCTACAAGTGATTAATTTCCTTGGTAAAGATACACAGAGGCTGAAGCTGAAAAGACACAACTGCAAATGAAAGTAAAAAAAGGGACAGGAGAAGCCATACTAATATCAGAGAAAATGGAGTTTAGACAAGTAAGTATAAAAATAAGATGAAGAAAGTCATTTGTGAATTCATAAAAGGATCAACTCAACAGGAAGATGTAACAATTATAAATATAGGACCCGGCATGATAGTGCAGTGGTAAAGGTCCTCGCCTCGCCTTGCACACACCGGGACCCCATTTGGGCACCGGTTCTAATCCCGGCAGCTCCACTTCCCATCCAGCTCCCTGCTTGTGGCCTGGGAAAGCAGTTGAGAACAGCCCAAAGCCTTGGGACCCTGCACCCGCATCGGAGACCTGGAAGAGCTCCTGGCTCTTTTAAATATATGCACCAAAACACACAAACATATAAAACAAATATTATTAGACATGGGGAAAAGATAAATTCCAATACAATACAGTTGCAGGCATTCATGGGATCAATCAGGGATGGGAGATCTGTGTGTGTGTGTGTGTGTGTGTGTGTGTATGTGTGCGTGTTTGTGTGTGTCTGTTTCTCTAATATAATATGTTAAATGCTATAACATACACATGAAGAGGAAATTTTATAGAAATAAGAGCAGCAGACATCAAAAACAGAAAGACTTCAAATGAACAGCTTAAAAATGCATTCAAGGGCTTAGAAAAGTAAGACCAGGCCAAGCCCCAAATTGGTAGAAGGCAAGGCATAATGAAGAGTTGAAAATAAATAAAATCAAAATTAAAAAGACAATACAGGCTGGCATTGTAACTTAGTGAGCTAAGCATCTGCCTGTAGTGCCTACATTTCTTTGGCTAGCAGCTAGTATCCCACTTATTGCACTTCTGATGCAGCTCCTGTAATAGTCTGGGAAAGCAACCGAGGATGGCCTAGGTCTTTGGGCCCCTGTGCCGGCTTGGGAGATGGGGAAGAATCTCCAGGCTCCCAACGTTGGATGGGCTCAGCTACACCCACTGTGGCCATTTGGGGAGTGAACCAGTGAATGGAAGATCTTTCTGTCTCCTCTTTGTATCTCTGTCTTTCAAATAAAAATAAGTATCAAAAACGTATTAATAAAATAAAATTTAAAAAGACAACACACACAAAAAAAATCAAAGAGATGAAAGGTAGCTGTTTGAAAAGCTAAGTGTAAAATAGAAACCATTAGTCAGAACACAGCTCTGGTGGGCACAGCTCCCGTGGACCGCCTCCCAGAGGTTGGATTGAGGCTGGGCGGGCAAGATAGTGGACAACAAGTGGGCACTGTCCAACGGTGTGTGGCCTCCATTTAACATGGTGGCTGTCAAATCCAACACACCTGTGACTGATAGGGCGCAAGGCTTACAAGTCTGTCCCAGACCAACAGGATGCCTTCAGCACCTACCACGGGAACTTCTCTGGGATGACTGACAGGAACCAGTCAAGCAAGCTCTCTAAGGTTTCCCTACAGGCTCTCTGCCCAGGTCTGTGAGCCCCAACTCTGAGAGTCTGACAGATTGTAGAGTGCAGATTATACTGGATGGCTTTATCCAGGGCTGCACTGCGTGTGGGTGGGCGTGCCAGGACAGCTGGATCCAGGCACCTGTGAGCAGTTCCTTTCTGTGGTCTGCAGTGTCCTGTAACATCAGCCTTGTAAACAGTGAGAGGACTTGTCTAGCATAGGCGGAAGTGCCAAATTGCTTAAATTAAAAGAAGCAGAATACAGATGTTACATTTTACATAGTTAATATTTGGAGACCTGGCTATGGATAGCTAAGGAATGGTTTTGCAGTTGTAACATGTTAATTATAATGAAAATGCTGGGCCTGGTGACTGTGACATGAGGTAAATTAATAACATGTCAGGAATTCTGTTGGGATAAATACCTCAAGTACGTATACTTCTAGTCCTGAAGTATAAAAATCATCCAATAACTTTAGAATAATACAGAACCTCCACAGAAAGTTTTTTACGTCCTGTACTATACTTCCTAAATAGGTGTTGGAATGTGTGACATTAGCATAAAATGAATGCTGGGACAACCAAAAACACTTCAGAAATTTAAGAAATGAATAGTAAAAGATCAAAGCGGGCCCACTGTGGTAGCCTAGGGGATAAAGTCTTCATCTTGCATACCCAGGATCCCATACGAAACCTGGTTCGTATCCCTGCTGCTCCACTTCCCTCTTAGCTCCCTGCTTGTGGCCTGGAAAGCAGTCGAGGACAGCCCAAAAGCCTTGGGACTCTGCAGCGATGTGGGAGACTGGAAGAAGAACCTGGGTCCTGGCTTTGGATTGTCTTAGCTCCACCATTAAGGCTACTTGTGCAGATGGAAGACCTTTCTTCTGTTTCACTCTGTAAATATGACCTTCCAACAAGAATGTATAAATCTTTTTTTTTTAAAGATTTATTTTTTTATTTTTTTTTGGAAAGGTGGATATACAGCAAGGAGAGACAGAGAGGAAGATCTTCCATCCGATGATTCACTCTCCAAGCGGCCACAACGGCTGGAGCTGAGCCAATCCAAAGCCAGGAGCCTCTTCCCGGCCTCCCATGCTGGTGCAGGGTCCCAAAGTTCTGGGCTGTCCTCAACTGCTTTTCCAGGCCACAGGCAGGGAGCTGCATGGGAAGCGGAGCTGCTGGGATTAGAACTGGCACTCATATGGGATCCCAGGCGTGCAAGGACCTTAACCACTACTCTATCACACGGGGCCCAAAAATATATAAATCTTAAAAAGAAAAAAGGATTGAAGCAGTTATTAAAAGAAAAGTCCAGTGTCTGATGATTTTATAGCCAAATTCTCCAAAATATTTAGGGAAGAATCAATCCAAAAAATTCTCAAACTACTGTAAAAAAACTGAAAAAAATGGGATTCTGTAAAACTCTTTTCATGAAGTCGGCATATCCGACGTAAACCAGACAAAGGTACAAAAAAAAAGTTCATCCAATTTGGAAGGTAGGGAAAAGCATCATGTTTATGGATGATTTGATTTTTTTTTTTGCATGGAAAGGCATAAAATATCCACCAAAAGCTGTTAGCAGTGAAGTGGTAAGGCACAAAATCAACATACAAAATTTTAGCGTTTTTAAACAAAAATTGTTTAAAAGAGAGCTTGCTAAAAGAGAGGTTGAGAAAACACACCACTATTCATTACAGGTATAAAATTTATTTAGGAATAAAGAACCAACAAAATGAATGATCTTCAAAGTGAGAATTACAATTACTGATGAAAGAAATTATAGATAATTAAAAAGGAATGATATTTTATGTCAGGAATTGGAAGAATTTATATTCTTAAAGTATCCTTATGACCCCGAATGACCTGCAGATTAATACAATTCTCAGGTTAGCTTGAAACTTGTTTGGTTACCATGGTAGCAATTACACATGCAGGTATTATCATGGATGAGCCCTTCCCTTCCCTCCTTTCCTCTCTCTTTCCCTTCCCTTCTTATTTTCCTTCTTTTTCTTGGGAGAGAGGGCTGGGCCACATGGGCGGCCTGAGCCACATCTCACGGGATGGGGAGCCTGAAGATATCCCCCTGGGGCCCAGCGCGGTGGCGCAGTGGTTAAGGTCCTCACCTTGCACGCCCGGGATCCCATATGGGCGCCAGTTCTATCCCGGCAGCCCCGCTTCCCTTCCAGCTCCCTGCCTGTGGCCCGGGAAAGCAGTAGAGGACAGCCCAAAGCTTTGGGACCCTGCACCCGCGTGGGAGACCCTGAAGAGGCTCCTGGCTTTGGATCGGCATAGTATCGGCCGTTGCACTCACTTGGGGAGTGAATCATTGGATGGAAGATCTTCCTCTCTATCTCTCCTCTCTGTATATCCGCCTTTCCAACAAAAAAATAATAAAAATAAATCTTAAAAAAAAAGAATGAAATTCTTTAAAAAAAAAAAAAAAGATATCCCCCTGGTTCTGAATGGTTACCTAGCTGGGACAGGGCCTGAGCCAGGCAGGTGCTGCTATGCCTCCTCACGTGCTGGAGACCAGCTACCTGAACCTTCCAGGAGCCCCTGCCCTATGGGAATTGCTCTTGTTCCCACTGATGGCCTTTGGCTTTGACAAGCCACCTGTGCTTTCATGCCCTGTTGGTTTATGACGCCTCTGGATCCCCAGTCTCAGGGAGCAGAGCCCATGAGTGTGTGGGCTGCCCTCTGTGCACACGCTGCATGTTGGACCTCCTCCTTTGCTGATTCTTGCACAAAGGAGAGGAACAGAGCAGGCACACCTGAAAGACAAGTGTGTCTTCTCCAGAGAACCAGTTGAAGACCTCAAAAACCTCTTCAAAAGGCAAAAAGGTAAACACAGCCTTTGCTTTCTCCGAATTAAGGCTGCACCCCCAAGCTCTGGGGAGGCTGGAGGAGGACTCCAACCCCAAGACCACAAGTCACCTCTATGAAAGCCTGCCCAGAGAGCACGGCCACACACCAGGCCTGGAGTCTGACCCAGAATGGGAACATGAAGGAGCATAGTTCCAAGATACTGAGTGTGGCAACCTGTGATGCAGGAATGAAAAACTACCAAAGCCTGGGTTCCAGTGTGCACTTGAGACTCCAGGTAAGTGTCATCCCCACTGGAGGGATTCATGAGCTGTCGTGAACACTCATTGCATGAAACAAACCTTCCCCAATGTTTGTTGTACTTCTCCTTTTATGACTGTCACATGATGCAATTAAACTAATGATACAATCTCATTTAGTTCTTTGAAAGTGAGATGGAGCCATTAGAATGGACCCTTTAACTGTCTATTTATCTATTTATTCACTTGAAAGGAATGGCTAGGGTGGGCACTGTGGCGCATCAGGTTAAGTTGCCTGCACTCCAAGCATCCCAGAACACCTGGCTGCAGAAGATGAATGACTCAGGTGCTTGGGTTCATACATGCTGGTGGAGGCCCAGATGTAGCTGTGGGCTCCTGGCTACAGCCCAAGACATGGAGACCATTTAAGAGTAAACCAGTGGGTGGAAAATCCCTTGGGTAATCTTCTGTTTTTCTAGGTGTATCAGCAGGAAGATGGGTGGAAGCAGAATATTTTGGATTCCAAGCGGATCCAGGAGTGGCTACACCACAGCAAATGCTGCTGCTTGGCTGCTTACATGAGCAATGGTACTCCTGACTCACACCAACAAAGCAGCTGACCATAGTAGGAATGAATGTAACTGGGTGGTAGGAGAGGGACCCTGATAGAGCCTCAGTTCAGGAAGGGGGTGTGTGTAATGAAGGCGGGGGAACACAGGCAGAGGAGGAAATAATGAGGAAGGAATGGGAGGAGTTGGGGACAGGGGCAGAGCTC